>NW_028242160.1:0-102745 GCF_964263255.1 Lissotriton vulgaris | reverse complement strand
AGAAAAAAAGAAAAATTAAAAGCGAATGAAATCTTTCAGTTTAACAGGAGCATGTTTAACACGTAAACTTTTTCTAGCAAAATCAATTTCTCTACATGAAAATAAAGTATTATCATTTCCTTGTACCACAATGTCAGAAGAAATAACATTGCTAGGATGTTCAAAAACAACATTCTTATCTACATTGTTATTACCAATGTTACTTTGATGACATAAATTATGAAAAGCTTCATGAGTACCTGCAAATCCTTCTGATAACTCTACAGAATCAACAGGTACAGAATTACTTGAATTGTCAATTTTGACTGAACGACTATTCGCCAAATTAGATGTGGAGCAATTTGGAATAATACTGTCACTATGAGACTTACATACTGAAATACGTCTGAAATTCCAAACTTTTCCACCCTCCACTCTCACAGCTTTACTGAAAATTTCTGTGATTTTTACAGGATTCGACCATCTGGACACCTTCCTATTAACCTGTCTTCCAAATTTCACTCTAACAAAATCACCCACTTTCAATTTTGAAACATTAGATTGCTTTTTAGGATTGTGTCGTAAAATTTTCTCCTGATACTTCTTGACACGATCTCTAACACTATTCAAATCCAATTCCAACTCATACGTATTTTTCTGCTTTAACCACCATGGCATGATCTTTGACCCGGGCTTCCTACCACGTAGCATCTCAAACTGAGAGAATCCAGTTACAGAATTAGGAGACATACGATAAGTTAAAAGTGTTGCTTGTAATGCCTTCTTCCATTTCAATCCACTCGTTATGGCCAATTGACAAGATTCTTTAATTACTCTATTTAACCGTTCCACTTGACCATTGGCTTGTGGAAAATAATTAGAAACTCTCTTATGTACTACTCCACAACTAGAAAAAAACCATTCTAACTCTTTGCTAATGAACTGTGGACCATTGTCAGAAATGACTTCTTCGGGTAAACCTTCTGTACAGAACACGTCTGGCAAAAATTCAATGCCATTCAAAGAAGAAACTCTATCCACAATTTTTAATTCTTGCCACTTTGAAAAATAGTCAATAAAGACTAATGCAAACATGTCTTTACCAGATTGATAATTGAATGGCCCAATAATGTCGATACCCAATTTCCTCCAAGGACCATGAGCAAACTCCACAGGAGTGATATCAACTGAAAGAGGTTTCACAGTTTTATCACTAAGAGTACATGGAGAACCATTTCCTAACCCATCTGTTGATCATGCTGTCCATGCTAGGACACCAATAAAATTCTCTAATCCTTCTATTGGTTGTGGACATACCCATGTGTCCTTCATGAGCCACTTTACAAATGAGCTCTCTAACACCATTTGGAGGTACTATTTTGTCAGTCCTTAACACCATGCCAAAATTTAACATGAGTTCATCTTTAACTTTAAAAAATGAAGCCAACTCACCACTCAATTTCCTCTCTTCAGGCCAACCTTTGCTCAAAAATACTTGAACCTCTTTTAACCCCTTAGCTGCGGCGACTATTCCGCCGCAGTGCTAAGGGGGAGGGGGGCCGCGCGGCGCTCCCATACTCATGACGGAATCGCTCCGTCACGAGCCTCGGGTGGGCTGTGCTTGTGACGGAACGGTTCCGTCATGGTCCGCCCGCTCAATGGAACGTCCAGCGCAGGCGCGAATCCGCGCCGTGCAGGTGCGCCGAGCGGGCCGTGACGGAACCGTTCCGTCACCAGCACAGCCCACCCGAGGCTCGTGATGGAACGGTTTCGTCACGAGCACGCAACAGGTTAAAATGTCATCATGTTCCATAGCTTGTGCCCTTTCTCCCTCTGAAATGACATAAGATTGTTCTTCGCCAATAATAGAATTCACATCGGCCATGGTGTACGCATTGTCACACTCCTCTCTACCTGCAGCTACAATATCATTGTTGGTGGGAAATCGCGAGATACAATCAGCATGGACATTGAAACGTCCCTGTACATACTCCACCTCACAACGATATTCTTGCAATTTGGCTGCAAGTCTTGCTAACCAAGCAGTGAGCATTCTACCCCCTCCAGCCGACAACATACTAACCAAAGGCTTGTGGTCAGTTCTTAATGAAAATGTTGTTCCCCACAAGAATTGTCGGAAATGCTGAGCTGCCCAAGTACACGCAAGTAGTTCTTTTTCTATGGTAGAATAATTAAACTCTGCGTCATGAAGAGTTCTCGAAGCATATGATATCACATATTCACCATCTTTGTCTTTTTGCATTAAAACAGCTCCCAAGCCCACATTACTTGCATCTACACAAACAATGCATTCTTTGCCAACAGAATAAGGTTTCAGAAAAGGAGTATCGACAATCTTGTTTTTGAGAATGTCAAAAGACACCTGTTGGTCCTTACCCCAACTGTACAATTGTGGAGCAACCTTGCACAAACTTTCCATAGAATTCAGTAAGCCCCAAAAATGATACCAACTGTTCCTTTGAAGTGGGAATAATAGGAGCCTTAATGATGCTCTGTACATGGTTGACTTTAGGTTTAATTCCTTCTTTCGAAATTTCATGACCTAAATACTCTACTTTATTTTGTCTAAATTTGCATTTAGAGGATTTTAATGTTAGTCCTTTCATTTGAATATTTATCAAAACAGAATTAAAATTATTATGTTCTTCAAAATTCTCCCAAAATATCAAAATGTCGTCCTGAAACGCTATAGCCCCATTACAATCTTTTAAAAGATCTTTCATTAAGCGTTGAAACACAGAAGCAGCACTTGCTAGTCCAAATTTTAATGCACAAAAATTGGAACATGCCTTCAGGAGTTACAAACGCTGTAAATTTCTTAGAGTCATCATGCAGTTCCACCTGATGATAGGCGCTGTGCTTTGCACGCGTGGGTTCGTATCCCATCCTCGTATCCCATCCTCGTCGCCAAATAGTATGTAGAGAAGACTCTTGAGAGATGTAGGTTCCAAGAAAGGATTTATTCATCAAAGAAGAACAGCTTAACAACCACCATGGAAGTGAGATGAAGGCATCCTATCTTCCCAGTATCCAGTACAATAATGCCTCCACACACACCAACATTCCCTATCAGCTAACCAACATTCCTTATGACCTAATACCATTCTGAAGCTACATAATACAGAATACCACACTGAATGCTTAAAGTAACACATAAGGGAAGACCAAGCAGACAAAATGTCTCTTCTGCAGATGCCAGAAACAATCTTTCTCTAAAACAGTCCTAGAGATAAGTGAAGGTAGCTCCAGAATGGGACATAATCAGGCATATGCCCCTTGAAGATTCAGTGAAAAGAAGGAATACAGAACATGTCTGTTAAAGTAGAGCCGTTATTCCAAAAGATAAGCGTCAACCCTTGTATTGACAATATTTAATTCCATCTAAAACTCCACAGAGGCAAGCTCCGGATGACAGAACTTATATACTTCCACGCAGCATCAAGTAAATGGCATAAATGATTCAAAAAACGATTGTGTTAGGAAGCGTGCATTGAGAAAGAACCTTCCATTGTGTACCTAAAGTATCATATTCAAGGACTTCCACTGGAAGTTCTGCTGAAGAAGTGTTGGTGTTAATTAATTTCATGTCAAGACCGTAGGCTAGCATTATACATAACCTTTTATTACTACTCCAAACAGCAGCACATTAAGGCAAACTTCAAGCACACTTAAATAATAATTGTTAAGTAATAAGGTTATATACATTTTAAAAATAAGATTATATGTAGTAATGTTATTGCAATTTAAAGCTGTTAAACAGTTTGTTTTGCATTTCCAAATATATGGGACATATTTTATTCCAGGATAATAAGTGCAGTTGAATTTACAATTACGATTTTCCTTTTTTTAATTACCTGAAAGTAGGTTTGATATAAGGAGTGTTTGCTCTTGCCTGTTTTGCCCCTCGAGCACCGTTCGCCTAGTGGTGCATCGAGGGTGATGGAAACAGATTTAGCGCAAGGCATTATTTTAATTTGGGCCTCACGCTGACATGGTGCCGTCCGTTCAAGGGGAATGAGTGTTCCCTGTGGGTTACCGTAGACTCTGGCTTCCTGTTGACGGGGGCGTCTTACGTGGAGCTCACGCCACAATATCATTTTAACAGGTGGCCGTTTGCTGATTACACGGTTACCATGGAGATTTAGGTCTCCGGCAGGCATTTTGGTTAAGGTTGTGCGCAAGGCGGATTCACACGTACAATACGGCCATTACCTAACTGAATTATGCTGTGGTTTTGTGGAGGGAGAGCAGTAAATAGTTTTTTTGTGGAGAAATATATTGAAAAGAAAAGAAAAAAAAGATTTGTTTGAGGTTAACTGTAGATGTGTTTTTAAACCAATATGAAGATGAGTGAGGAAGGAGGACCTTCAGGAGTACAGAGTAATGATGATATATTGAGGAAAATTCCACAAGAAGAGGTAAGGGCCTCAGCAAAGGATATTTTAGGATCTGTTATGAGGAGAAAAAATAAGGCTACAGATCTTTCAGATGAGGAATACTGGTCCCTAGAGGAGGAAAACAAAAACATGCTTTCAGGAAAGAAAAAGACAAAAAGAACGAATATTGACACAGGGTCAAAGGATCATTTAATAGCATGGCAAACAGGTGGTCTAGGCACCACGGTAAAGGAGGGTGTCCAGCGTAACACAAGGAGGGTGTCCTTGGTAGCCTACATGAGATTCAGGTAGGACCAGCTGAAAAAAGCTCTTATAACCGCGATGGAGATAGCTGGGATGAATTTGTCTTAGACAACTATGAAGATAATGGTTGGGATTTAGATTAGGAAAAGAAAATGAGATAAGAAAGGAGAACGGGATTGTGAAAGACCATCAGGAGGTAGATCTGTTCAGCCCTGATATGATAAGGCACCTTAGGAGTGCAGACTGGTGGCCATTGGCACATGCTGAAGAATTTGTTAAATTATGGATAAGGAAGCTCTTGGAGAAAGAGGCATGAACTGTAATGAAAGAAGAATATTATCGTCAAGCGACTGAGACTAAGGCATGCATGAACCCAGATTTAGACCCAGATCTGATCAGTTTTCTTTTTTTAAGATGGGTCGTAACCCCAAGAAGGGTCTAGAAAGGGCAGTCAAACAGTGCCAGGATAGGCTGCTAGATTTAAATGGTCCTCTTGCAAGCATATTGGATGTGGCTGAGTAAGTCAGTCTTTGTGGATACAGAGTTGTTAAAGGGTTGGTTGCAAACAGCAGTTTGTTTCCAAGGGAATGCAAAAATAGCAATGATGGTTGAAAAACGTAACACAATCTCGATGCGCATTAGCCCAAAATTAGGAGATTTTGCTAAAAAGGTGTCAAGTTAGGACCCAAACGGTTACTTATTTGGAGAAGGTTTAGTGAAAGGTGTGGAGAAATTCGTTTCCACTTTCATGAGCCTTGATAAGGCTCAGAGTTCACTAAGAAGAGTATTCGGGGGACATATTTTTGACAGGGCCGGAGCAACGAGGCGTTTCTCTGGCTGGTCATTATCAAGATCTCATTATCAATCTCAAGGACATATCTTTTAAAAGATTCTAGTCAGAGGATGCCAGTTCAGAGGAAGGGCTCTTTTTACACAAGGAAGTCAAGGTAAATACAAAGACGATTTCTGGTTATATCCTAGTAAAGGCAGGGGGACATTTAAAAGATTTTAGAAACAATTGGAAGGATTTGACAAAGGATTGATGGATCCTACAAGCAGTATAAGGGTACACCAGAGAGTTCAGGGAATTGCCTGCTCAGGATGTAGAACCAAGGGATATGACATTTCATGTAGACGACCAAGAAAAAGCTAGTAGGTTTGGAGGTCCAGGAGATAATAAGGAAAGGAGCAATAGAGAAATTGTCTGGAAAAGATGTAAGGTTTGTGAACAGAATATTTTTAGTCATGAAAAAGGACAAGGGCTGGATTGGTTTTTAATTTACAGACATTTCAAGATGGAGGGTGTCCATCTTTTAAGAGATTCTGGAGCGGGACAATTGATTGGCAAAACTAGATTTGAAAGACGCATTAGCGGAAGTCAGTTGCAGATTTCTGCTATTCACATGGTTAGGATACCTTTATCAGTTCATTTGCCGGCCTTTTGGACTGGCATCAGCACCTTGGTGTTTTACTAAGGCACTTAGACCAGTGGCATATTTTCTCAGACAAAGAGGGATTTGAATGATTATGTATCTGAACAACTTTCTAATTATGTCTCAGAATCAGGAGGAGTTAAGGAAACAACTGTCTGTAGTTACTCATCTGTAGGAGTCCCCAAGTTTTATGATTAATTTGGACAAATCAGTATTGATGCCTTGTAAGGAGACAGAGTAGCTTGGGTATCAGGTCAACACTACACATGCACTGACTTTACAGCAAAATAAGGTTGTGAAAATAAAATCAGAGGTGAAACATATTCTGAAGAAACAATTCATTACTTTGAGGTCATTAGCAAGAGTTAAAGGTTTATTTTCTTCTTCAATTCAGGCAGTCTTTCTGGGATCATTTCATTACAGAGGCCTGCAGAGACTGAAAGTGAAAGGCCTAAGGAAGGGTTTGCGGTATGAAAACCAAGTACAGGTTACTACGGAAACGCAGGAAGAGTTGAATTGGGGGCTAGACAATTTAGATGCATGGAATGGCTGAGCAATTTTTAGAATACATCCAGATTTTACATCGGAAATAGATGCAAGCTTTTCTGGCTTGGGAGCCTGTTTGGGTGGTCATGGTAGGAAAGTCTGAGCCATATAAATGGTTTAGAAATGAGAGCAGGCCTTTTTGCACTAAAATGTTTTGGGAAAACATTAAAGAATTGCAATGTTTTATTAAAGATGGACAAAGCGTCAGCAGTCTGTTATAAATGGGAGGTAGCAAGTCAAAAAGTTTAACTCAGGTTGTAAAGGAAATATGGAATTTCTCTATGGAACAAAAGTTCGTAGCAGAAGAACAATTTTTTTTTACCAATTTCGGAAGACATGTAGTTAGATCCAGGAGGAGAGGTTCATCCTTTAGTTTTGGAAGAGGCTTTGAACCTTCTTGCTTGGAAAATTTCAGGGGACTTTCAAACAGGCTCAGGAGTTGCTCAATGAGTCTTGGGCGCCTGGGACAAGGAAACATTATGTTGGAGCATGGAAAACATGGGTTAGGTGGTGCATGGAGAGCGACTTAGTTCCTGTGGAGGAATCTCCTATAGACCTTTCAAATGTGTTATCTTTATTTAAGAGGGGTCTATGTTACAGGATTATATAAATTGTTATAGATCAGCGGTGGCAGCAGGTCACGCCCCAGTAGGGTTTTTTCCATGGAAGAGATATTTTGTAGAGTAATTAAAGGGATTAAGTTGTGGAGGCCTCCTAGACCCAAGTATAGCTCTTTATGGGATGCGATTTAGATTTTTTTACGAAATTAGAGTGCTGGTCTTGTAACAAGTTTTTGACATTACAGAAGTTATCTAGCAAGCTAGCAACTTTATCATGTTTGATATCATTTAGATGGGTGTCAGACGTAAGAGCGTTGGAGGTGAGTAACCCAGGCGCGCAATGCCCATAGGGCTAAAAGGCTTCAACCTACCCCCCCCCCGTTGTGTGTCTCAGCCCGACTGCAGCAGCTTGAGCAGCTGTGGGCTCGGCTGGGCAGTGTCTAGAGTCTTATCTCCGGCACACCCAGGTTTTTCACAGGTCTTTAAAGACCATTTGCATATTTACATACCTCTGTAAACTGGTAATGAGGCTTAGGTTTTTTTTCTGGTTCCTGTGTCCCCTGGGCCCCCACTGCCTATTCCTTAGATTTGTATTTTACACTTACTGCCGTGGTGTGAAAATGCATTTCAAGAAACCGATAAAAGCCAGCCATGTGTTGTTTAAAGAGCCTGCAAAGACCTCCTCTTGACACTAAATAGGGTTATAAATAAAAACGTATGTATTCATTTGTAATGAGTCTTCTCTGTCTTTGTTCCCTTTAATTATCAGTCATGGATCATTCAGGCAGCCCTAGAACACAGTTAAAAGTGCTTTCTATTTATATTTGCTGTTCGAAATATGCACTGATAAGTGCTGAAAATACAGCTCTAGGTGACTGCTTATTGCTGTACCCTCTGGGACTTCAAAATAATGAGCTGGCAACCCTAATCATAAGACTAGACGTTTGTTGCTGGATCAGCACATTATTTATTTCCTCCACCCTTGATTAATGCCATAATAGCAGAGCTTTAAGTGGGCTGGTTCCTGCTGGTGCTCAGCACCGGCAGTTCTTAAAAGCAGGCAATGTTCACCCTCACACTCAGAATGGAGAAAATAATCTTAACTCTGATGTAACTTTTATTTATTTGCAGTTCTGTATTGCTAAACTCGAAGTGCTTTACATGAGCACAAACAAGGACATCTTCATTTATTTTTTAGTAGGCACGGACGATTAAGTGATTTGCCCAGAAACACAGGATGTTGCGCCGACGCTGAGACTCAAACCTGCTTCCTCAGCTCCAAAGTTGGCAGAGCTAGCCATTACGCTACAACTTCTCTTGCAAGAACTAAAGCATTTTCAATATTATATACAAGGAAGCCATAGTATGTTTATCTTATGCAACTAACAAACTTTGACAAAGCCAATAGTATTGGCTTGTTATAGGTGTAATGTTACTTCTGTGGAGGCAATACCAGAAGCAGCAAAACACCTTGGGGCGGCGCTTTATGCTGAGCACAGATTTTTAGCATAAATATTTTAAGCCATGACCTTAATTAGATCGGCCACGCCCCTATTTGAGAGCCTCCCAATTTTTTCATTCCACATAAAATCCCTGCATAATAGCAATAATTTAACTTATATCTGAAAGCCTACACCACCATCAATAACATGCTGAGTTACTTCAAGTGTCTGGGAATGCACACTGCATTCAGACAACTCACTCCTCATTCTAGCCTTTCACTCTCACCCTGCACTCACAGCAATCACAATGCACTCACAATGCACTTGCGCTGTTCACCCTGTACCTCACCCTGCAGTCATGTGAGCACACTACTCACCCTGCACTCATGTAATACTTCACTTACCTGTCTGCCTCACTGCTCAATCTGCAATCTCACTCAAACAAGCCTATCACTAACCATGCATTCATTCGTCCCACTCTGCACTTGCATCCGCACCCAAATTCATATTGTCACCTAACTTACCCTGCAGTCACTCCTCTAACACTGTTGCATCACTCACCGCGCACTCACATTGACACTCCTGCCACTCACACAGCACAGAAGGTTAATGTGCCTGCTGCACAGAACGTGTACCATGCAGATAACAGAACTGAGTGTGAGAAAACTATGAGTAGCGCTATAAAAAATGTAATGTTTGTCAGAAAGGTGCTATAGAGAGATGAGGTGCATTGTTGGTGAGTGGTACTGAGGGAATTCATGGAGAAGGACGAAATGGGGGAGGGGTGCCAAAAAAGACTGTTGCACCGTGTGCGACCACTGATAGGGCCTGCCCTGGCTGCGAGTGCTAGCACCCATAGTTCAGGTGTAGTTGCGCCCCTGGAGTAACCGTTCCTACAACCAGATGGATTGACATTTACTACTACAAAAAGAACTAAGCCAATGTCTTCTTCGGTGTTTTCCACAAAATCTGATGACCATTCGAAGTTGTGTGTTATGCGTTGTTTGAAATAATATGAGAGCAGAATATTGAATGATTAAATTCAGGAGGGATGTGTTACCTCAATTGTTAATTTCTTATGTGAGACCATTTAATCCTGTGAGTTCAGCGACTATTGCGCGTTTGGTACGACTGTGTATGCTTGAAGCAGGAGTGGATATGCAAATGTTTGGTGCACATTCCAAAAGAGGCGCATTGGGGAGTTTTGACTTCTGGAGGATGTCTTGAGGAGATTTTTAAGATGACAGACTTGTCTAATGCTGGTGTGTTAGCAATGTTCTATTTGAAACCTATGGAACATGTATCATCTGTTGTGCTATTACAGCTTTTAACATGCATAACGTTAGTCTTTGGTCTTGACATGAAATGTAGATTCTCTTAGTTTTATGATCAGAGAATCTGGATTACATTAAAGCCACGGAGGCTAGCATTATCCCCGCTTCCCTTCACAGGTAAGGTTGCATTGAAGGGAGAGTAAGGATTTAGGTAAATAAATTGTGAGTTTGCATTCTAAGTTACTATGTTTTTCCATTAATTGTAGAAATTACAGTTTACATTCGGTTTTATGTTGTTTTTACCAGAGAACGAATAAAGCTGGAGGTCTAAAAAATAGAAGTAAAAAGTGGAGATATGGACCATTTCGTTTTTAATTTGTTTTCAAGTTCAAGAGAGTTTAGCTTCGGAGCAGCTGCAAAGGGGAAGATGGCTGCTGGGCTTTAGAGTATATAGATTGTGGGGGTGGTTCTAATTCTAGAATTTTAAGTGCGGTTGAAGTTTGCTTTAAAGTGCTGCAGTTTAGAGTAGCAATAATAGGTTATGCATAATGATATCCTTTGTGTCTTTAATGAATAAACAACCAATCATTTATTTCAAGGTTTATTGGTGTTAAAGAAAGGATGTAACTCAGGAGTCCTGCACCCCATTACTTTAGAAACACCCTCATTTTTATTAAACAAATCTGGCAGCAAAAGCGTAAAAATATAACAGTCCCTTCAAAATTCTAATAGTGTATTTAATTAACATGCAAAACCTTTTTCACCTTAGTACAACTGATTACATCAGTGCATTTAGAATTATTAATCTAAAAGTGATAGGTTTCAAACATGTATTTAGAAACATTATTTCTTTCCTCTACCCTGACAACAATGCCAATAGTGAACTAAAGAGGCAAGTCAGTTGTTTTGTTCAATCTTTGGGTTGCCTGAGTTCCTAGTTCCTATTATACGTGAATAACATAATAGTTTAATAAATCAAATACAGGAGGTTTTGTACAGGGCACATCCTGAAGCCATGCATTTCGATGTCTTCTTATTTGTGATAGTGAAGTAAAAGAAGGGAAAGTGAAATAAACCAATTGTCAAGGATCACACAATTTGGAAAAGTGGGGAAGCCAGAAATAATCTCAGGTGTTTAAGTTTCACGTTGTTATATTCAGCCACTAGATGTAAATGCTTCACTTCCCCTACACCCACCTTACTGCTAATCAACCCCAATCTCCTCGCCGAACCTCCACCCTGGTGTCATCAATGCGGCCATCGGCCACATTACACACCAAACTTTTTGCCCCCTCGGAAAATGTTTACGAGCACCCATGCTTTAACCGCAAAAACTATTGGAAATTATGATGCCAAATTAATTGGGTAAGAATTGGGGTGTTCAAAATATTGGGGTTCAAATTATTTTTGGGGTCCAGCTCCCACAAAATGTGGTAGCAGAGGAGGGTTTGCATTAGAGCAAATCCTCTTTAAGGGGCCCACTGTTTAGATTTATTGTTTTGGATTATTTTTATAACATTCGAAGGAGAAAAACGGTTTTGGCGATTTGTCAACATTTGGTGTCGGATCGTACAGCAAGATTGACAAACAGTGTAACTTTAAACACCTGTGCGGTCCTGATTGAACTAGGAATGTAAGCATGAACAGGGAAAAACTGAGTTTGGGAAGAGTGCCAAGATGAATTGTGATTATGGATTTCTGCTTCGGTGTTGTTGTTTAGATATGTAATGATGATTGTGGGTTCAATTAGTGGGTTGATTACTGTTAGTATTGCGGGGAATGAGATTTTGGTATCAATTTATGATCGAATTAATAATTTATCTCATTCGTGATTTTGGACCGCTAATATCTGTCATTGAGTAAAAGACAACTCCCACATAGGTTTAGTTACACCCCATTAACTGACGCCACTCTGAAGAAACCACTTACAACTGATAAAGTTTTAAGGCTTTTATATAAAGTCAGGTTTGAATGCGAATACAATCTTCTTAAGATAAACCTCAAGTATACAAAATACAAAATCAGTTCCTTAATCAGTAATTTAAAGCTTCGATGTAGAGTGGTTCCTTTGCGTCATCTATAGAAAGAGAAAATAATCAAGTTAAATCTGTCCCTACTCTATACTAGGTGACATCCCTATTTCGCAAGTTTCCTGGTACCCTAAAAAGGTGTCAGCAGTTTGACTTCCAAAGAAGTTCAAACTCTCTTAGCCTCTAAAGGTATCTTAAGTTTAAGAAGCAGTACCCTCTCTGCCTACCCATCCGCTCTTCTAAGGGTCCTCGGCCTACTGCTCCCTTGCGCTCTGATCTCCCTCAGCGCATCTGCTCAAGGCATCTACCCTTGCCTTTGCTTTGAGCAATTCGCCTCACTGTTCCTAACCACCAATTGCTAATTGCTACCTCCACCCCGGGGTGCTGTCCCTAAAATACACAATCACAGTGTGGGTGGAACGCCCCTTGACGCCCACCTCGGACTTTCCCCGATGATGTCAGTTTCTGGCTCTTTCCATTGCTTCATCTCTTTGCGTCGTCCGTTAGATTGACCCCTCTCCTTAGATGTCATCTTCATCTTCTTGTTGTCGACTTTTAGTTGACATTTCCATTCAAAGTCAAATAACCTTAAACAAGACCTTAACATTACAACTCTTTCTTTGACCTTACGAGATCCTGTGAATGGTCATTCAAAAACAAAGCTCAAATTCCAATCGCCTCCTCTCATGTTTAGGCAATAAACTTCGTTCGACATTTGTCACTTTAAATCTAACAAATGCTAGACTCTTCGGCTCGCACCTTCAAGTGAAGACTATTCACGACTCCTGTGAGTCCACTAAATTACATACATTGGACTACACTCTTGCGAACCCTTGGTCATTCAGGTTATAATCACAAATGACCTAAACTCTTCTAGCATTCCTACAAACTTCTTCTACACAGTATAACCTTTAGCATACATTTATATATAACCGCATTTAGCAAAAACTTTGCTCATGTGTGTATACATCTTAGCTAAAATACAATTACGTAGAATATAAACCTTAATACATAGAATATACTTTACATAGAATATAAATTATTCACATTGATTATCGTCGTGTGTATGTTTCTTGCACATTTCTCCACATTACATTTCTCTTGCCGTTTCTGCATTTAAAGTTACACACGTATATGAATTCTACTCTGCACGTTCTACTGTTCGTAAGCATTTCTACATTAGCCCACTACGTATATGGCCTTCTAATACATTCTAAAGTGAATATAGTTATACTTCCTATACCATGATATCATTTTAATTGACTTTATGCTATAGTCATCAACTTTACATTACGGTATGCATTTCATTCCTACGTTTATAACATATACGTCTAAATATGGCCACGATATACTTTATGTTCAAATTGCGCTCTCTCAGTTCCCCCCTTTGATGACTTTTAGGAGTCATCACTAAAAGCAATTTGAATATAACCCTTTATACAGAGCTAGTTACATCATTTCCTCTTTTCATCATTTCAAGTGCTCTCAAACTTTTATACTGTTGATCTTGTAAAGCAGCCAATCTCCTTTCCTGCTCTCTCATAGATCTTTGTAACCGGTTCGTCTTATACCATTTATATAGTTTCACAAATCCTAACAATGTGATTATACAAATTAATACTATTAATACAGGCTTTAATATATACCATATAATACCTTTGCCAAGGTTAGCAAACCAACTTCCAACTTTTCCTACTCCATTACCTACTTTTTCCCAAACATTTATTTTTGTCAAATCTTCTATTTCTTGATGGATCTGTGTAATGTTTCTTATAACCTTCTCAAGTGGTTTTGAATTATCAGGAATATAAGTACAACATTCCTGAACCTTCAAAGATTTACAAACTCCGCCTTCTTTTGCTAATATCACATCAAGAGCAAGTCGATTCTGAAGAACCATTGCTCTAATCGATTGCATCTCACCTTCTATTAACATTAATGACCTTGCAGTACTTGCAGATAATCTATCTACGACTGTAGCTAGTCTCCTGATCTTAACATCGTTAAGTATTAAACCTAACATAGGAAACATCGCTCCAAATACGTCTCCTACTATTTCTGCCTCTCCTACTTCCCTTTTCATTCTTGTCGAAGCCTTTCTTTCTATTATCGCTAAATCCTTTGCATGATATATTTTGGGGAAGACAAGTGCCAAGTAACACGAACCATACCAATTGTCAGGCAGTTTTACATAGGCATTTCTCCCACATACAAAATATACATTAGGAATCACTTGCATTTCCTTCATGAAATCTTTCGTATAATACTCTAGTCTAAAAGCATGTTCGCAATTTACTTCACCTACAAATACACTCTCATAGTATGTCTTGCTTCGAGTTAAACATAACTTTCCTTTCTGCGTTCTATCCAATGCTATTGGACCATTACTCCCTTTCTTTTTATGTGCCTTCTCTTCTTCGGTCCAATCAGTTTTCCACTGTCCTGACATTTTTAGAATCTTCTGTCTTCTGTATCGATCATCCACTTGTCCTATGAACTTTTTCTCAATCTCTGACACTTTGCAAGTCAGATTATTTCTGCGTGCGTATGATGTATCTAACGTATCCCAAGGAAGAAAGAACTTTGCTAGCCTATCCTCCTTTTTGTAATAGTCCCACTTATTCATTTGCTTATAATTCGGAACTTCAGGCAGTACCGAATCATAATTTGAAAAGTAGTACTCAAATCCTTCTCTACCATAAAATATACTAAGCAGTAAACTACATGTTATCCCATAAGTCAATGGGAGATGATGATATCTAATGCCTTCGTCTACAGAAGCCGGTAATTGCATACAGACGTAGCAATCTTTGGCCTCCATGGCATCGATATATTCGTACAATAATTTGGCATATGCGTTTGACCTAAAGTTTCCCTGTGACTCATCTACGTGTAATCTACGAGTTTCATCTGCTAGTAACGCTTTTTCACGTATGACATTGCTCTCCTCCTTCTTTCCATCAAGAACAGGTTTCATAGTCGTTACGAATTTTACATCTGCTATTTCTTTATCGTTTTCATGTCCTATTATATATGATATGGTTACTACTGTAATTATGAGAAATATCACTACTGCTATAAGTGTACCTACTATACATCTAGCCCTTCTGTTTGGGTTGCCGTTCTCCATGTTGTCAAAACAGCGTGACTCTTTCCTTTGCGAAAAAGTTTCACAGTTCAGTCCTCAGCTTGCCTTGTTTTCTTCTCGATTTGTAAAGTTCTTTTTATCTACAAAAGTCTCTTTTTCGCAACAGTGTCTCTTTATTTTTTAACAACAGACAACCCTAACCCTTCTCCGTCCTCTAAATGTAACCCCTAATTTTATTCTTCTTTCCACTCGGCGCTAGGTTATCTTCTTCTTTATAACTTATATACAAAAGTCTTTAAGCATCAACAATTATTCTCGTACCTGCAGCTCTTGCAACAAGTTCCAACAATTCAAAACGAATGATTTTGTCTTCTTCCTCTGATATTTGATGACCAAATGTTGGAAATTGTAATCTGTTCAACACTAAATCTTTAATCCGACTCAAATATGGGGGTATGGGAAGTGTGAAAGTCAGTAATCCCTCAGTCTCGAGTCCAGGCGTCAACATCCATATCTCCACTGCCACAAATGGATCGAGATCGATTATTTTCACACTCTTCACTCTCCCAGATTTCTGTCCCCAAGACATCTGCTATATAAGTCCACTCTGGGGTGGCGTACCTTCTGCAGGGCACACGTACCCTCCTCGATCTTCGTGGACTCTCAGTTCCCGAGTCAGTCGTTTCTTCCTCCTGATCCGATTCTTCAGCGATCGGGACAAGAGTTCTTTCTTGCTTTTCTTCCGAGCTTGGCCTTTTCTTTCTCTCCGGCCAACTGGCTTCTTCACTCCTTGTTCTTCTGCTCCTTGTTCTTGGACCAGTCTCTTGGTCACTCTCAGCTTGTTCGGTATCTGATTCGGTCTCCCAGTTACTTTCTTCTCCTGAGGCGACTTCGGTCTCGCTAGTGTCTTGACCTTCGTCGACTTGTTCCAACACAGGTTCAGCCTCTTCGATCACTTCCACAGCTTGGCTTTCCCCCTCTATGTCTTCTCCGCTTTCCGCTGGATTTTCAGCCGAAAGAGGAGCTGTTTCTTCTAGAGGTGTTGGCACTCTTCGAGTGTGTGAGGCATGTATCCAGTTTGGCAGGCCTCCACACTTCACCGCTGTGTTCGTGACAAGTATGACTTGAAACGGTCCTCTCCAGCGCACGTCTAAGCAGTTCTTCCTGACATGCTTTTTCACCAAGACCCAGTCTCCAGGACTCAGATCATGGCACAAGTCTTGTGCTGATGGAACCTCTGCAGCCTGGACCTGGAGGGACACAGAATTAATGGCATCAGATAGTCCCTTGCAGTAATCCAAGATCAAGTCGTCTGTGATGTTCACTAGCGCTGCAGTCGGAACCGATGGCAATCTCATAGCTCTCCCCATTAGCACTTCATGTGGAGAGAGACCTGTTTTCCTATCAGGTGTGCTACGTATGCTCATAAGAACCACTGGAAGTGCGTCTGGCCAACTCAGGGATGTCGAGGAACAAACTTTAGCCAGTCTGGACTTGATTGTACTGTTGATTTGCTCTACGATCCCTGAAGCTTCTGGTCGATAGCTGCAGTGTAACTTCTGATCAATATTCAAAGCTGAGCACAACATCTTCACTATTTCGCTATTGAAATGAGTTCCTCTGTCCGATTCCAAAGAGGATGGCACCCCAAACCTCGGTATTAACTCTCTAAGTAACAGTTTTGCTACTGTAAGTGTATCACATCTACGTGTAGGGTAAGCTTCAACCCATCTAGAAAATATACAGACAATCACTAAAACGTATCTAAGTCTGTTACATGGAGGCATTTCTATAAAATCAAGCTGCATTCGATTGAAAGGCCCCCCAGACCTTCCTATGTGACTCAAAGTAACTGGTGTTCTCTTTCCCACGTTTAGTTGCTGACAGATCGCACATCGCTGACATACTGCTTCTGCCGCTACTCTAAACTTAGGATTAAACCACGTTTGTCTGAATACTCTCACCATGGCATCTCTACCTATGTGTGCTGATCCATGCAATTTTCTTGCCATTGGACTAACAAGTTCATTTGGTAAAACTGCTCTCCCATCGGCAGAAACCCAAAAATTCATTTCGCTTTTCTCACAACCCGCTGTTTCCCAGCCCTTTTTCTCAACATCTGGTGCATTCTCCTGGACACTCCTTAACTCATCCCACGTATCTACAGTGTCTAGCAACATTGTCAATTCGGTTCTTTCTTGAATTCCCCCCACTTTCACATCAGTGTGAGAATATCCCTGTTCAGCACAATAACGTGCTACTTCATCAGCATAGCGGTTGCCTTGCGACACAAAGTCTACATTTTTAGTGTGCGCGGCACACTTGACAACGGCTATGGCTGACGGACCTTGCAAT
This sequence comes from Lissotriton vulgaris, assembly GCF_964263255.1. Classification (NCBI taxonomy): domain Eukaryota; kingdom Metazoa; phylum Chordata; class Amphibia; order Caudata; family Salamandridae; genus Lissotriton; species Lissotriton vulgaris. The sequence goes on along the minus strand of NW_028242160.1, from coordinate 85,377 downwards.
GCATCTAACAAAAGTCTCACGAATTCTCCATTCCTAATGGGAGAACCCGAGGAGGTCATGTAACCTCTTTGAGACCATAACTGCCCATAATCGTGAACTACCCCGAAACCATACTGGCTATCGGTGTATATGGTGACTCGAAGTTTGTCGCCTGCTAAGCAAGCACGAGTCAAAGCAACAATTTCAGCTACCTGTGCGGAGTGTACTCCTTCCAGGCATGCGGCTTCTACAACTCTGGTAATTGTGCAAACTGCATAAGCTGCTCTCAGCTGACCAATATCGTCTCTTACGCATGAACCATCAACAAAGAAAATTTCATCAGGGTCAGTCAATGGCTCATCTACGATATCGGGTCTCGGTTTGGTGCATAGTTCAGTCACATCGAGGCAGTCATGATCTGTACAATTTTCATCTTCCACTTCATTTGGAAGTGGCATCAAAGTAGCAGGATTCAAGACGGAGCATCTTTTTAGGGTCACATTCTCGGCAGCCAGTATGACTTGCTCGTAGCGTGTGAGCCTGCTATTCGTCAGATGCTGAGTCTTAGTCCTGGTCATTAACAATTCCACAGAATGCGGTACGTACACCACTAACTGATGTCCCATCACCACGCTTTCTGATCTCTCAATGCTGACACCCGTTGCAGCTACGGATTTGAGACATCCGGGCAACGCTGCGGCTACTGGATCTAATGTAGCCGAAAAATACGCCACTGGCCTACGCGCATCTCCGTGGATCTGAGCTAAAACTGCTAAAGCGCATCCCTCTCTTTCGCAGCAGTAAAGCAAAAATGGTTTTGTATAGTCAGGCATCCCTAAAGCCGGGGCGCGACATAAGTCCTCCCTCAGCTGCAAAAACGCCATCAAACAATCCTTGTCCCATGGTACCGGATCACTCACTCCTTTGTGCGTCAGTTGTAATAACGGCTTTGCCTTCAGTGAGAAGTTGGCTATCCACTGTCGACAATAACCGACCATGCCTAGAAACATCCTGACCTCTCTTTGTGTGGTAGGCGCGTTCATTTTCATAATCGCCTCTATTCTGTCTGGAGACACCTTCCGTTTCCCCTTTTCAATCCTGTGGCCCAAGTATTGCACTTCAGTCTTACAATATTGCAATTTACTTGGTGACACCTTGTGCCCGTTCTCGGCCAAGTGATTTAACAAGGTGATGGTGTCTTCTCTGCAAGCTTCCTCTGTTTCTGACGCAACTAGGAGGTCGTCTATGTACTGGACTAGAACTGAGTTCTTGGGCAGTACTAGACTTTCAAGATTTCTCTTTAAAAGCTGGTTAAAAATCGATGGGCTTTCTGTATACCCCTGAGGGATACGACACCATGTTAAAACGCGATCTTCCAGCTTAAAAGCGAAAAGATACTGGCTATCTTCATCTAAAGGTATCGAAAAGAAAGCCTGGCACAAATCTATCACGGTGAACCATTCAGCTTGGAACGGTATCTGAAATAATATCACTGATGGATTCGGTACCACTGGACAACATGAGACATCAATATTATTAATCTTTCGAAGATCCTGCACTATTCGGTATTTCCCACTAGGTTTCTGCAAACCCATAATCGGTGAGTTACATGGACTACCCACGATCTCCTTCAGTATTCCCTGTTTAATCATGGATTCGATCACAGGCTTTATTCCTGCAATCGTCTCTGGTGTCAACTTGTATTGTGGTGTTCTTGGATATTCAGCATTGAGTCTTACCAAGATCTTTACTGGTTCTACTCCTTTGATCAAGCCTATTTCTTCCCCAGTAAAATCCCACACCTCAGCTGACACTTTCTCTCTCAAATCTTGTGGAAGCTCCTCCACTGTTAAGGTAGGATATAATTCCACACATTCCTGCGAGTTTACAACTTTGAAATCGGCATCTTCATCGTTGGTCTGCACTTCTACTCCTTCAGGTGTGCAATGTATTGTGCAATTCAGCTTACACAACAGATCTCTTCCTAGCAAACACACCGGACTAGAATCACAGATCACAAACTGATGTTCGTCACTGTAATTCCCTATCTTTACTGACACTGGTTCTGTCAGAGGATTCGTCATCCTCTTGTTTGCGACTCCTACCACCTGAATCATTTCTCCTGATATGGGCAGACCTGGGACTACCGCTGATCTCAGCGTGGATCTAGTGGCTCCCGTATCCACCAAAAAGGTCGTAGGACATCCAGCTACTTCAGCCTCTACGTATGGTCCTCTCTGATCTACTTCCAGGGCTGCTCCTAAAGTACAGTCTTCGTTCCTATTCATTCGTTGCCCTGTAAGAGGATCAACGTAGTAGCATTCTTCTCCTCCTACGAACAATGGCATTTGTCTGTAGGTTTTCCCTCCATTTGCAATGCGGGGCGGTTGAGGAAACGGGGCTCGAGGAGTCTGAATCCCCCCTTTGATAAACTTTCCCTTCGGGACTGTTGCTCCCTTAACCACGTTATTCGGTACCTCTTCCTCCTCCTGTTCTAATTCCCCTGTCTCAATATTGTAAGGACACTCTCGTCTCCAATGTCCCACTTCGTTACACTGATGACACCTGGTTGTCCTTTTCAGTGTCGCGATATCCATTCTCGGTCTCGGTTTTTCTTCCTCATCTCTATTCTGATTGTTCTGTTTCTTTGCCTGCGCTCCTGTTCCCTGCTGTCGCTGTCCACCCTTTCCAGCTGCTTGCATCTGTACTAACATTAACTTTTCCTTGAGCTTCTTTGCCTTCGAGTCTATCTCATCGCTACAGTACCTTGCATACCTCAGAATTTCGTCTAAAGGTTTGTTCTGCCAACAGATCAAGTGCTGTTGAATCATTAGGCTTATGTCTGGTCTCAGTCCGAGAACAAACTTTGACACAAACTGTCCTATATCCTTAGGATCCATTACGTCTAACCCACTATACTGTTTGAATGCTTTCAGTAACCTCTCATAGAACTCGTGAACCGTCTCTTTAGGCTCCTGAGTTGTTCGATCTATCTTAACCCAGTCTATATCTTGCACTGGCACTTTCTCTTTTAGCCATGTTATTACTCTCTCGTATTTTTCCATGACTCTGTCTGATGGACCACCTGTCTGGGTATCTCTCTGAGGCTCACAAGTGGGCCATTCAATACTAAGCTTGCATGCCGTCCACAAATCTCCGGGTACTACGATATCGAACAATGTGTTCAAATCGATCCAGAGAACCTTAGAGATCTTCACGAATCTCTCTACCTGCTTGTACCACTCAACAGGATTCTCTCTAAGTTTCGGGAAGGAATTAGTGAATGCCGCTAAATCCCCCCTACTCCATGGTACATGCACGTAGTTTCCGTTCGCGATCTCTCGCAAAGGGAAAGCTTCCATTCGCATTAAGTCTGTATCCTGAGACTTCACAAGTGTACTCCGTCTGACAGATCCTTTCTTGGACCATCTTTCCTCCCATCTATCCAGATCTCTCCAAATTCTAATACACATGACCAATTCCCTTATGTGTACTCTTAATCCAATCGTTCTGCGCTCATCTAAATCTAGATCCGTGCAGTTCAGCCTATGATTGGCCTGCAAAGCCTTAGTTCGTGATATGTCTATCATGTACTTATCAGCTAATTCAGATAACTTTTCGTGAGCTGCCCTTGCTTTTCGAGTAACATCCTTGGATAAAAACAGTATCTCATCTGGAGCGTACAGATCTAACCTCTCGATTGCCACTGTGCCGTCAATTATTTCATCTAAGTCTGATTTTAAACTCATTACATCTATGCGTCTTGCCTTTATTTCGGCTTTCAGTACTTCAGTCCTAGGTTGTTCTCTTATATCCCTCGCTCCTCCACTATGCGCCCTACGCCTGAGCACAGGTGAGTTATGAGGAATCTTTCTTCCATCTCTTCGTTCCCACCTCTCTAAATCCCAAGCCTTTCCATCTTCCCTTGGGGTGTGGTGGAACAATGCTCCTTCCTTCAACCCTACATTCTGTCTTTTGGACTCAGTTTCTCCGGATACAAGATAAGATCCTCCGTGCTGTTCTAAACCACTGTAACTCGCTTGCTGTCTGGTATCACTTAACAGACGATAAGGTCCTTCATGGCTCTCCATGCTCCCGCGATCTCTTTCGTGATCACCGGATGTATGGCGAGACGTTTCGCGACTCCCTAAATTCTCATGACTTCGTCCACTATCACCGGATGCATGTCGAGACGCTTCGCGACTCTCCATGTTTCCGTGATTCCAATGTTGCACATTTTCCTCCGGAGTATGGTGTGTGCATCTAAAGGTATTCCGGTATTCTTGCGTCCTACGTTCCCCTTCACTGAAGGTGACGCGAGGTACTTCGCCACACCCTGCACTCCTATCATCGCACATTTGCCTATTGCCGCTAATGGTAGGGCAATTATCTCTTCTACTTCCTTGACTCCCTCTCTCCCACTCCGGGCTGCTTTCGCCAGCTCCACAATGAGAGAGGACCTTGTTATCCTGGTCTCTCCATTCAGCTCCTGTTTCTAAACTTTTATTCCGAGCCTCTTCGGCAGTGTCCCATTCTTTCAGATATTCCCTTAGTTCCTTATAGGATTTCGGTTTTGGTCCCCTCAAATCCATCGATCCTCTTTGGTCCCCTTGTTCTATCCAGGGACCCGTCGCGGAATCTAATGGGGTACTCCGACTCACTGGTGCTAATCTCTGTCTTTGAGGATTCATCGTCTCATTCCTATTCTCCATCTCCGCCCTTTCCCTGTCCCATCGTGCCTGTTCCTCCTGCTGGACCCCCTCTGGGTTGTAGATTGACACTATAGGGCCTATGGTGACAGGTACTTGTAAGGCGTCCGGCATTTGGTACGACCTTGCACATTGCGTCTCTGGTGCTTTCTGGACCACAAATCTTCCCACTACTCTCTGTTCAGAACTAGCTTGGGGTATTTCCTCACTCTTGTTGGAGTCCCACTCTGTTACTGGGATCGATTTATATTCTCCCCATCTAGCTCCGTCCCCTTGCTGTAATATGGGACTTGCGGATTCACCGCTATATGGAGGTGGTCTCTCTGTTAACAGCCTCTCTATCAGATCCTCCTCCGTTTCGCTATCCTCGTCTTCTTCTTCTAGAGGTTTCTTTTCTCCTGTAGCTTCTATCATTGTGAACAGTTTGTCTGCTTCTATCTTTTGCACTCTCCACTTCTTAGCTTCCTCATCCCATTTAGCATCCTGTAATGCCTTTACTGATCGTCTCACTCTTTCTTGACGTCTCTTTACGCCTTTTGCGTGTGCTGCTTTAAACCATGCACTAAGAGCTTCGAATTGTGTCGGCCTCGGTAGAGGTCTTGTTGCAAGCATTACCGCTTTCAGTTGGTTCAACACATCTAGTTTAAATGTTCCGAATCTCGGAAACGTCAGTTCCTTTTCTCCTTCTGTTAGCCTATTCCACTCGGAAATCCATAATATCGAGTGTAAGCCTACATTTACTGCCATATGATAAGCTGGTGTGCCTTCTGGTGGAGCTTCTTCTCCGGTATATAAGTTTCTTCTATTCTTCCTAAAGATCTTTCTTAAACCCTTAAAGCACTTCATTTTTGATGATCTACGATTTTCCTCTTATTAATTCTCTTCCTTATTTACGTCCCGATGACAACCACCAATCCCGGTGCGACTCTCGCTAGTCAGCCTATCCCGATTTGGTTCTACGCTAACCGACCAATCTCAGCGCGATTCTACGCTGACGTCACTTGTTCCCTCTGCAGCAATTTCCTTCGTTTCTCACCTCGTCTCGCGGTCTCACATGCGTTTCATTCATACGCCGAAAAATGACTACTTCCGTCCAAGCGATCACTTTTCTCTGACTGTACGGCCACAGTCTAACTGTAATTGTCACCTCAACTGGCGAGACGTCTTTCCTCGTACGGTCGGACGCTTGCCTCAACTGATAGGTTACTTACACACAGTAAACGTACGACCAGCATGCGTTTACTCATACACTCACTCAAACGCTCCCCCTATCATCGGTCTGCGGGCGATCAATGGTACCTCATGACCCCCTTTAAATGGTAGACAAATTACTCTGGGTGTTCGATACACCCGAACCACTTAAGCCCTCTGGACATAAGATTTTATCCGGTTGCGCGCGCTCACAACCTTCCCTCAATCACACTACAGGCATTCAACTCCGCTTGACATTACAACACAGGAACAACATAAAACACCGCAATCTTACAACGCATGACCCTTATACTCACTCTCGACCGATTCTGCTGCTTTTCTCTCGACGCACCGTCAGCACCTTCTTCGGCAGGGATTCTTCTTCTGGTCGTCGATGACTAGGGACCTTGGGGTAAACTAAACCTGACCTAGGTCGTCTTCCTCAAGAAGATAACCATCATTACTCTGCTACCAACTGCGGGGAATGAGATTTTGGTATCAATTTATGATCGAATTAATAATTTATCTCATTCGTGATTTTGGACCGCTAATATCTGTCATTGAGTAAAAGACAACTCCCACATAGGTTTAGTTACACCCCATTAACTGACGCCACTCTGAAGAAACCACTTACAACTGATAAAGTTTTAAGGCTTTTATATAAAGTCAGGTTTGAATGCGAATACAATCTTCTTAAGATAAACCTCAAGTATACAAAATACAAAATCAGTTCCTTAATCAGTAATTTAAAGCTTCGATGTAGAGTGGTTCCTTTGCGTCATCTATAGAAAGAGAAAATAATCAAGTTAAATCTGTCCCTACTCTATACTAGGTGACATCCCTATTTCGCAAGTTTCCTGGTACCCTAAAAAGGTGTCAGCAGTTTGACTTCCAAAGAAGTTCAAACTCTCTTAGCCTCTAAAGGTATCTTAAGTTTAAGAAGCAGTACCCTCTCTGCCTACCCATCCGCTCTTCTAAGGGTCCTCGGCCTACTGCTCCCTTGCGCTCTGATCTCCCTCAGCGCATCTGCTCAAGGCATCTACCCTTGCCTTTGCTTTGAGCAATTCGCCTCACTGTTCCTAACCACCAATTGCTAATTGCTACCTCCACCCCGGGGTGCTGTCCCTAAAATACACAATCACAGTGTGGGTGGAACGCCCCTTGACGCCCACCTCGGACTTTCCCCGATGATGTCAGTTTCTGGCTCTTTCCATTGCTTCATCTCTTTGCGTCGTCCGTTAGATTGACCCCTCTCCTTAGATGTCATCTTCATCTTCTTGTTGTCGACTTTTAGTTGACATTTCCATTCAAAGTCAAATAACCTTAAACAAGACCTTAACATTACAACTCTTTCTTTGACCTTACGAGATCCTGTGAATGGTCATTCAAAAACAAAGCTCAAATTCCAATCGCCTCCTCTCATGTTTAGGCAATAAACTTCGTTCGACATTTGTCACTTTAAATCTAACAAATGCTAGACTCTTCGGCTCGCACCTTCGAGTGAAGACTATTCACGACTCCTGTGAGTCCACTAAATTACATACATTGGACTACACTCTTGCGAACCCTTGGTCATTCAGGTTATAATCACAAATGACCTAAACTCTTCTAGCATTCCTACAAACTTCTTCTACACAGTATAACCTTTAGCATACATTTATATATAACCGCATTTAGCAAAAACTTTGCTCATGTGTGTATACATCTTAGCTAAAATACAATTACGTAGAATATAAACCTTAATACATAGAATATACTTTACATAGAATATAAATTATTCACATTGATTATCGTCGTGTGTATGTTTCTTGCACATTTCTCCACATTACATTTCTCTTGCCGTTTCTGCATTTAAAGTTACACACGTACATGAATTCTACTCTGCACGTTCTACTGTTCGTAAGCATTTCTACATTAGCCCACTACGTATATGGCCTTCTAATACATTCTAAAGTGAATATAGTTATACTTCCTATACCATGATATCATTTTAATTGACTTTATGCTATAGTCATCAACTTTACATTACGGTATGCATTTCATTCCTACGTTTATAACATATACGTCTAAATATGGCCACGATATACTTTATGTTCAAATTGCGCTCTCTCAGTTCCCCCCTTTGATGACTTTTAGGAGTCATCACTAAAAGCAATTTGAATATAACCCTTTATACAGAGCTAGTTACATCATTTCCTCTTTTCATCATTTCAAGTGCTCTCAAACTTTTATACTGTTGATCTTGTAAAGCAGCCAATCTCCTTTCCTGCTCTCTCATAGATCTTTGTAACCGGTTCGTCTTATACCATTTATATAGTTTCACAAATCCTAACAATGTGATTATACAAATTAATACTATTAATACAGGCTTTAATATATACCATATAATACCTTTGCCAAGGTTAGCAAACCAACTTCCAACTTTTCCTACTCCATTACCTACTTTTTCCCAAACATTTATTTTTGTCAAATCTTCTATTTCTTGATGGATCTGTGTAATGTTTCTTATAACCTTCTCAAGTGGTTTTGAATTATCAGGAATATAAGTACAACATTCCTGAACCTTCAAAGATTTACAAACTCCGCCTTCTTTTGCTAATATCACATCAAGAGCAAGTCGATTCTGAAGAACCATTGCTCTAATCGATTGCATCTCACCTTCTATTAACATTAATGACCTTGCAGTACTTGCAGATAATCTATCTACGACTGTAGCTAGTCTCCTGATCTTAACATCGTTAAGTATTAAACCTAACATAGGAAACATCGCTCCAAATACGTCTCCTACTATTTCTGCCTCTCCTACTTCCCTTTTCATTCTTGTCGAAGCCTTTCTTTCTATTATCGCTAAATCCTTTGCATGATATATTTTGGGGAAGACAATTGCCAAGTAACACGAACCATACCAATTGTCAGGCAGTTTTACATAGGCATTTCTCCCACATACAAAATATACATTAGGAATCACTTGCATTTCCTTCATGAAATCTTTCGTATAATACTCTAGTCTAAAAGCATGTTCGCAATTTACTTCACCTACAAATACACTCTCATAGTATGTCTTGCTTCGAGTTAAACATAACTTTCCTTTCTGCGTTCTATCCAATGCTATTGGACCATTACTCCCTTTCTTTTTATGTGCCTTCTCTTCTTCGGTCCAATCAGTTTTCCACTGTCCTGACATTTTTAGAATCTTCTGTCTTCTGTATCGATCATCCACTTGTCCTATGAACTTTTTCTCAATCTCTGACACTTTGCAAGTCAGATTATTTCTGCGTGCGTATGATGTATCTAACGTATCCCAAGGAAGAAAGAACTTTGCTAGCCTATCCTCCTTTTTGTAATAGTCCCACTTATTCATTTGCTTATAATTCGGAACTTCAGGCAGTACCGAATCATAATTTGAAAAGTAGTACTCAAATCCTTCTCTACCATAAAATATACTAAGCAGTAAACTACATGTTATCCCATAAGTCAATGGGAGATGATGATATCTAATGCCTTCGTCTACAGAAGCCGGTAATTGCATACAGACGTAGCAATCTTTGGCCTCCATGGCATCGATATATTCGTACAATAATTTGGCATATGCGTTTGACCTAAAGTTTCCCTGTGACTCATCTACGTGTAATCTACGAGTTTCATCTGCTAGTAACGCTTTTTCACGTATGACATTGCTCTCCTCCTTCTTTCCATCAAGAACAGGTTTCATAGTCGTTACGAATTTTACATCTGCTATTTCTTTATCGTTTTCATGTCCTATTATATATGATATGGTTACTACTGTAATTATGAGAAATATCACTACTGCTATAAGTGTACCTACTATACATCTAGCCCTTCTGTTTGGGTTGCCGTTCTCCATGTTGTCAAAACAGCGTGACTCTTTCCTTTGCGAAAAAGTTTCACAGTTCAGTCCTCAGCTTGCCTTGTTTTCTTCTCGATTTGTAAAGTTCTTTTTATCTACAAAAGTCTCTTTTTCGCAACAGTGTCTCTTTATTTTTCAACAACAGACAACCCTAACCCTTCTCCGTCCTCTAAATGTAACCCCTAATTTTATTCTTCTTTCCACTCGGCGCTAGGTTATCTTCTTCTTTATAACTTATATACAAAAGTCTTTAAGCATCAACAATTATTCTCGTACCTGCAGCTCTTGCAACAAGTTCCAACAATTCAAAACGAATGATTTTGTCTTCTTCCTCTGATATTTGATGACCAAATGTTGGAAATTGTAATCTGTTCAACACTAAATCTTTAATCCGACTCAAATATGGGGGTATGGGAAGTGTGAAAGTCAGTAATCCCTCAGTCTCGAGTCCAGGCGTCAACATCCATATCTCCACTGCCACAAATGGATCGAGATCGATTATTTTCACACTCTTCACTCTCCCAGATTTCTGTCCCCAAGACATCTGCTATATAAGTCCACTCTGGGGTGGCGTACCTTCTGCAGGGCACACGTACCCTCCTCGATCTTCGTGGACTCTCAGTTCCCGAGTCAGTCGTTTCTTCCTCCTGATCCGATTCTTCAGCGATCGGGACAAGAGTTCTTTCTTGCTTTTCTTCCGAGCTTGGCCTTTTCTTTCTCTCCGGCCAACTGGCTTCTTCACTCCTTGTTCTTCTGCTCCTTGTTCTTGGACCAGTCTCTTGGTCACTCTCAGCTTGTTCGGTATCTGATTCGGTCTCCCAGTTACTTTCTTCTCCTGAGGCGACTTCGGTCTCGCTAGTGTCTTGACCTTCGTCGACTTGTTCCAACACAGGTTCAGCCTCTTCGATCACTTCCACAGCTTGGCTTTCCCCCTCTATGTCTTCTCCGCTTTCCGCTGGATTTTCAGCCGAAAGAGGAGCTGTTTCTTCTAGAGGTGTTGGCACTCTTCGAGTGTGTGAGGCATGTATCCAGTTTGGCAGGCCTCCACACTTCACCGCTGTGTTCGTGACAAGTATGACTTGAAACGGTCCTCTCCAGCGCACGTCTAAGCAGTTCTTCCTGACATGCTTTTTCACCAAGACCCAGTCTCCAGGACTCAGATCATGGCACAAGTCTTGTGCTGATGGAACCTCTGCAGCCTGGACCTGGAGGGACACAGAATTAATGGCATCAGATAGTCCCTTGCAGTAATCCAAGATCAAGTCGTCTGTGATGTTCACTAGCGCTGCAGTCGGAACCGATGGCAATCTCATAGCTCTCCCCATTAGCACTTCATGTGGAGAGAGACCTGTTTTCCTATCAGGTGTGCTACGTATGCTCATAAGAACCACTGGAAGTGCGTCTGGCCAACTCAGGGATGTCGAGGAACAAACTTTAGCCAGTCTGGACTTGATTGTACTGTTGATTTGCTCTACGATCCCTGAAGCTTCTGGTCGATAGCTGCAGTGTAACTTCTGATCAATATTCAAAGCTGAGCACAACATCTTCACTATTTCGCTATTGAAATGAGTTCCTCTGTCCGATTCCAAAGAGGATGGCACCCCAAACCTCGGTATTAACTCTCTAAGTAACAGTTTTGCTACTGTAAGTGTATCACATCTACGTGTAGGGTAAGCTTCAACCCATCTAGAAAATATACAGACAATCACTAAAACGTATCTAAGTCTGTTACATGGAGGCATTTCTATAAAATCAAGCTGCATTCGATTGAAAGGCCCCCCAGACCTTCCTATGTGACTCAAAGTAACTGGTGTTCTCTTTCCCACGTTTAGTTGCTGACAGATCGCACATCGCTGACATACTGCTTCTGCCGCTACTCTAAACTTAGGATTAAACCACGTTTGTCTGAATACTCTCACCATGGCATCTCTACCTATGTGTGCTGATCCATGCAATTTTCTTGCCATTGGACTAACAAGTTCATTTGGTAAAACTGCTCTCCCATCGGCAGAAACCCAAAAATTCATTTCGCTTTTCTCACAACCCGCTGTTTCCCAGCCCTTTTTCTCAACATCTGGTGCATTCTCCTGGACACTCCTTAACTCATCCCACGTATCTACAGTGTCTAGCAACATTGTCAATTCGGTTCTTTCTTGAATTCCCCCCACTTTCACATCAGTGTGAGAATATCCCTGTTCAGCACAATAACGTGCTACTTCATCAGCATAGCGGTTGCCTTGCGACACAAAGTCTACATTTTTAGTGTGCGCGGCACACTTGACAACGGCTATGGCTGACGGACCTTGCAATGCATCTAACAAAAGTCTCACGAATTCTCCATTCCTAATGGGAGAACCCGAGGAGGTCATGTAACCTCTTTGAGACCATAACTGCCCATAATCGTGAACTACCCCGAAACCATACTGGCTATCGGTGTATATGGTGACTCGAAGTTTGTCGCCTGCTAAGCAAGCACGAGTCAAAGCAACAATTTCAGCTACCTGTGCGGAGTGTACTCCTTCCAGGCATGCGGCTTCTACAACTCTGGTAATTGTGCAAACTGCATAAGCTGCTCTCAGCTGACCAATATCGTCTCTTACGCATGAACCATCAACAAAGAAAATTTCATCAGGGTCAGTCAATGGCTCATCTACGATATCGGGTCTCGGTTTGGTGCATAGTTCAGTCACATCGAGGCAGTCATGATCTGTACAATTTTCATCTTCCACTTCATTTGGAAGTGGCATCAAAGTAGCAGGATTCAAGACGGAGCATCTTTTTAGGGTCACATTCTCGGCAGCCAGTATGACTTGCTCGTAGCGTGTGAGCCTGCTATTCGTCAGATGCTGAGTCTTAGTCCTGGTCATTAACAATTCCACAGAATGCGGTACGTACACCACTAACTGATGTCCCATCACCACGCTTTCTGATCTCTCAATGCTGACACCCGTTGCAGCTACGGATTTGAGACATCCGGGCAACGCTGCGGCTACTGGATCTAATGTAGCCGAAAAATACGCCACTGGCCTACGCGCATCTCCGTGGATCTGAGCTAAAACTGCTAAAGCGCATCCCTCTCTTTCGCAGCAGTAAAGCAAAAATGGTTTTGTATAGTCAGGCATCCCTAAAGCCGGGGCGCGACATAAGTCCTCCCTCAGCTGCAAAAACGCCATCAAACAATCCTTGTCCCATGGTACCGGATCACTCACTCCTTTGTGCGTCAGTTGTAATAACGGCTTTGCCTTCAGTGAGAAGTTGGCTATGCACTGTCGACAATAACCGACCATGCCTAGAAACATCCTGACCTCTCTTTGTGTGGTAGGCGCGTTCATTTTCATAATCGCCTCTATTCTGTCTGGAGACACCTTCCGTTTCCCCTTTTCAATCCTGTGGCCCAAGTATTGCACTTCAGTCTTACAATATTGCAATTTACTTGGTGACACCTTGTGCCCGTTCTCGGCCAAGTGATTTAACAAGGTGATGGTGTCTTCTCTGCAAGCTTCCTCTGTTTCTGACGCAACTAGGAGGTCGTCTATGTACTGGACTAGAACTGAGTTCTTGGGCAGTACTAGACTTTCAAGATTTCTCTTTAAAAGCTGGTTAAAAATCGATGGGCTTTCTGTATACCCCTGAGGGATACGACACCATGTTAAAACGCGATCTTCCAGCTTAAAAGCGAAAAGATACTGGCTATCTTCATCTAAAGGTATCGAAAAGAAAGCCTGGCACAAATCTATCACGGTGAACCATTCAGCTTGGAACGGTATCTGAAATAATATCACTGATGGATTCGGTACCACTGGACAACATGAGACATCAATATTATTAATCTTTCGAAGATCCTGCACTATTCGGTATTTCCCACTAGGTTTCTGCAAACCCATAATCGGTGAGTTACATGGACTACCCACGATCTCCTTCAGTATTCCCTGTTTAATCATGGATTCGATCACAGGCTTTATTCCTGCAATCGTCTCTGGTGTCAACTTGTATTGTGGTGTTCTTGGATATTCAGCATTGAGTCTTACCAAGATCTTTACTGGTTCTACTCCTTTGATCAAGCCTATTTCTTCCCCAGTAAAATCCCACACCTCAGCTGACACTTTCTCTCTCAAATCTTGTGGAAGCTCCTCCACTGTTAAGGTAGGATATAATTCCACACATTCCTGCGAGTTTACAACTTTGAAATCGGCATCTTCATCGTTGGTCTGCACTTCTACTCCTTCAGGTGTGCAATGTATTGTGCAATTCAGCTTACACAACAGATCTCTTCCTAGCAAACACACCGGACTAGAATCACAGATCACAAACTGATGTTCGTCACTGTAATTCCCTATCTTTACTGACACTGCTTCTGTCAGAGGATTCGTCATCCTCTTGTTTGCGACTCCTACCACCTGAATCATTTCTCCTGATATGGGCAGACCTGGGACTACCGCTGATCTCAGCGTGGATCTAGTGGCTCCCGTATCCACCAAAAAGGTCGTAGGACATCCAGCTACTTCAGCCTCTACGTATGGTCCTCTCTGATCTACTTCCAGGGCTGCTCCTAAAGTACAGTCTTCGTTCCTATTCATTCGTTGCCCTGTAAGAGGATCAACGTAGTAGCATTCTTCTCCTCCTACGAACAATGGCATTTGTCTGTAGGTTTTCCCTCCATTTGCAATGCGGGGCGGTTGAGGAAACGGGGCTCGAGGAGTCTGAATCCCCCCTTTGATAAACTTTCCCTTCGGGACTGTTGCTCCCTTAACCACGTTATTCGGTACCTCTTCCTCCTCCTGTTCTAATTCCCCTGTCTCAATATTGTAAGGACACTCTCGTCTCCAATGTCCCACTTCGTTACACTGATGACACCTGGTTGTCCTTTTCAGTGTCGCGATATCCATTCTCGGTCTCGGTTTTTCTTCCTCATCTCTATTCTGATTGTTCTGTTTCTTTGCCTGCGCTCCTGTTCCCTGCTGTCGCTGTCCACCCTTTCCAGCTGCTTGCATCTGTACTAACATTAACTTTTCCTTGAGCTTCTTTGCCTTCGAGTCTATCTCATCGCTACAGTACCTTGCATACCTCAGAATTTCGTCTAAAGGTTTGTTCTGCCAACAGATCAAGTGCTGTTGAATCATTAGGCTTATGTCTGGTCTCAGTCCGAGAACAAACTTTGACACAAACTGTCCTATATCCTTAGGATCCATTACGTCTAACCCACTATACTGTTTGAATGCTTTCAGTAACCTCTCATAGAACTCGTGAACCGTCTCTTTAGGCTCCTGAGTTGTTCGATCTATCTTAACCCAGTCTATATCTTGCACTGGCACTTTCTCTTTTAGCCATGTTATTACTCTCTCGTATTTTTCCATGACTCTGTCTGATGGACCACCTGTCTGGGTATCTCTCTGAGGCTCACAAGTGGGCCATTCAATACTAAGCTTGCATGCCGTCCACAAATCTCCGGGTACTACGATATCGAACAATGTGTTCAAATCGATCCAGAGAACCTTAGAGATCTTCACGAATCTCTCTACCTGCTTGTACCACTCAACAGGATTCTCTCTAAGTTTCGGGAAGGAATTAGTGAATGCCGCTAAATCCCCCCTACTCCATGGTACATGCACGTAGTTTCCGTTCGCGATCTCTCGCAAAGGGAAAGCTTCCATTCGCATTAAGTCTGTATCCTGAGACTTCACAAGTGTACTCCGTCTGACAGATCCTTTCTTGGACCATCTTTCCTCCCATCTATCCAGATCTCTCCAAATTCTAATACACATGACCAATTCCCTTATGTGTACTCTTAATCCAATCGTTCTGCGCTCATCTAAATCTAGATCCGTGCAGTTCAGCCTATGATTGGCCTGCAAAGCCTTAGTTCGTGATATGTCTATCATGTACTTATCAGCTAATTCAGATAACTTTTCGTGAGCTGCCCTTGCTTTTCGAGTAACATCCTTGGATAAAAACAGTATCTCATCTGGAGCGTACAGATCTAACCTCTCGATTGCCACTGTGCCGTCAATTATTTCATCTAAGTCTGATTTTAAACTCATTACATCTATGCGTCTTGCCTTTATTTCGGCTTTCAGTACTTCAGTCCTAGGTTGTTCTCTTATATCCCTCGCTCCTCCACTATGCGCCCTACGCCTGAGCACAGGTGAGTTATGAGGAATCTTTCTTCCATCTCTTCGTTCCCACCTCTCTAAATCCCAAGCCTTTCCATCTTCCCTTGGGGTGTGGTGGAACAATGCTCCTTCCTTCAACCCTACATTCTGTCTTTTGGACTCAGTTTCTCCGGATACAAGATAAGATCCTCCGTGCTGTTCTAAACCACTGTAACTCGCTTGCTGTCTGGTATCACTTAACAGACGATAAGGTCCTTCATGGCTCTCCATGCTCCCGCGATCTCTTTCGTGATCACCGGATGTATGGCGAGACGTTTCGCGACTCCCTAAATTCTCATGACTTCGTCCACTATCACCGGATGCATGTCGAGACGCTTCGCGACTCTCCATGTTTCCGTGATTCCAATGTTGCACATTTTCCTCCGGAGTATGGTGTGTGCATCTAAAGGTATTCCGGTATTCTTGCGTCCTACGTTCCCCTTCACTGAAGGTGACGCGAGGTACTTCGCCACACCCTGCACTCCTATCATCGCACATTTGCCTATTGCCGCTAATGGTAGGGCAATTATCTCTTCTACTTCCTTGACTCCCTCTCTCCCACTCCGGGCTGCTTTCGCCAGCTCCACAATGAGAGAGGACCTTGTTATCCTGGTCTCTCCATTCAGCTCCTGTTTCTAAACTTTTATTCCGAGCCTCTTCGGCAGTGTCCCATTCTTTCAGATATTCCCTTAGTTCCTTATAGGATTTCGGTTTTGGTCCCCTCAAATCCATCGATCCTCTTTGGTCCCCTTGTTCTATCCAGGGACCCGTCGCGGAATCTAATGGGGTACTCCGACTCACTGGTGCTAATCTCTGTCTTTGAGGATTCATCGTCTCATTCCTATTCTCCATCTCCGCCCTTTCCCTGTCCCATCGTGCCTGTTCCTCCTGCTGGACCCCCTCTGGGTTGTAGATTGACACTATAGGGCCTATGGTGACAGGTACTTGTAAGGCGTCCGGCATTTGGTACGACCTTGCACATTGCGTCTCTGGTGCTTTCTGGACCACAAATCTTCCCACTACTCTCTGTTCAGAACTAGCTTGGGGTATTTCCTCACTCTTGTTGGAGTCCCACTCTGTTACTGGGATCGATTTATATTCTCCCCATCTAGCTCCGTCCCCTTGCTGTAATATGGGACTTGCGGATTCACCGCTATATGGAGGTGGTCTCTCTGTTAACAGCCTCTCTATCAGATCCTCCTCCGTTTCGCTATCCTCGTCTTCTTCTTCTAGAGGTTTCTTTTCTCCTGTAGCTTCTATCATTGTGAACAGTTTGTCTGCTTCTATCTTTTGCACTCTCCACTTCTTAGCTTCCTCATCCCATTTAGCATCCTGTAATGCCTTTACTGATCGTCTCACTCTTTCTTGACGTCTCTTTACGCCTTTTGCGTGTGCTGCTTTAAACCATGCACTAAGAGCTTCGAATTGTGTCGGCCTCGGTAGAGGTCTTGTTGCAAGCATTACCGCTTTCAGTTGGTTCAACACATCTAGTTTAAATGTTCCGAATCTCGGAAACGTCAGTTCCTTTTCTCCTTCTGTTAGCCTATTCCACTCGGAAATCCATAATATCGAGTGTAAGCCTACATTTACTGCCATATGATAAGCTGGTGTGCCTTCTGGTGGAGCTTCTTCTCCGGTATATAAGTTTCTTCTATTCTTCCTAAAGATCTTTCTTAAACCCTTAAAGCACTTCATTTTTGATGATCTACGATTTTCCTCTTATTAATTCTCTTCCTTATTTACGTCCCGATGACAACCACCAATCCCGGTGCGACTCTCGCTAGTCAGCCTATCCCGATTTGGTTCTACGCTAACCGACCAATCTCAGCGCGATTCTACGCTGACGTCACTTGTTCCCTCTGCAGCAATTTCCTTCGTTTCTCACCTCGTCTCGCGGTCTCACATGCGTTTCATTCATACGCCGAAAAATGACTACTTCCGTCCAAGCGATCACTTTTCTCTGACTGTACGGCCACAGTCTAACTGTAATTGTCACCTCAACTGGCGAGACGTCTTTCCTCGTACGGTCGGACGCTTGCCTCAACTGATAGGTTACTTACACACAGTAAACGTACGACCAGCATGCGTTTACTCATACACTCACTCAAACGCTCCCCCTATCATCGGTCTGCGGGCGATCAATGGTACCTCATGACCCCCTTTAAATGGTAGACAAATTACTCTGGGTGTTCGATACACCCGAACCACTTAAGCCCTCTGGACATAAGATTTTATCCGGTTGCGCGCGCTCACAACCTTCCCTCAATCACACTACAGGCATTCAACTCCGCTTGACATTACAACACAGGAACAACATAAAACACCGCAATCTTACAACGCATGACCCTTATACTCACTCTCGACCGATTCTGCTGCTTTTCTCTCGACGCACCGTCAGCACCTTCTTCGGCAGGGATTCTTCTTCTGGTCGTCGATGACTAGGGACCTTGGGGTAAACTAAACCTGACCTAGGTCGTCTTCCTCAAGAAGATAACCATCATTACTCTGCTACCAACTGCGGGGAATGAGATTTTGGTATCAATTTATGATCGAATTAATAATTTATCTCATTCGTGATTTTGGACCGCTAATATCTGTCATTGAGTAAAAGACAACTCCCACATAGGTTTAGTTACACCCCATTAACTGACGCCACTCTGAAGAAACCACTTACAACTGATAAAGTTTTAAGGCTTTTATATAAAGTCAGGTTTGAATGCGAATACAATCTTCTTAAGATAAACCTCAAGTATACAAAATACAAAATCAGTTCCTTAATCAGTAATTTAAAGCTTCGATGTAGAGTGGTTCCTTTGCGTCATCTATAGAAAGAGAAAATAATCAAGTTAAATCTGTCCCTACTCTATACTAGGTGACATCCCTATTTCGCAAGTTTCCTGGTACCCTAAAAAGGTGTCAGCAGTTTGACTTCCAAAGAAGTTCAAACTCTCTTAGCCTCTAAAGGTATCTTAAGTTTAAGAAGCAGTACCCTCTCTGCCTACCCATCCGCTCTTCTAAGGGTCCTCGGCCTACTGCTCCCTTGCGCTCTGATCTCCCTCAGCGCATCTGCTCAAGGCATCTACCCTTGCCTTTGCTTTGAGCAATTCGCCTCACTGTTCCTAACCACCAATTGCTAATTGCTACCTCCACCCCGGGGTGCTGTCCCTAAAATACACAATCACAGTGTGGGTGGAACGCCCCTTGACGCCCACCTCGGACTTTCCCCGATGATGTCAGTTTCTGGCTCTTTCCATTGCTTCATCTCTTTGCGTCGTCCGTTAGATTGACCCCTCTCCTTAGATGTCATCTTCATCTTCTTGTTGTCGACTTTTAGTTGACATTTCCATTCAAAGTCAAATAACCTTAAACAAGACCTTAACATTACAACTCTTTCTTTGACCTTACGAGATCCTGTGAATGGTCATTCAAAAACAAAGCTCAAATTCCAATCGCCTCCTCTCATGTTTAGGCAATAAACTTCGTTCGACATTTGTCACTTTAAATCTAACAAATGCTAGACTCTTCGGCTCGCACCTTCAAGTGAAGACTATTCACGACTCCTGTGAGTCCACTAAATTACATACATTGGACTACACTCTTGCGAACCCTTGGTCATTCAGGTTATAATCACAAATGACCTAAACTCTTCTAGCATTCCTACAAACTTCTTCTACACAGTATAACCTTTAGCATACATTTATATATAACCGCATTTAGCAAAAACTTTGCTCATGTGTGTATACATCTTAGCTAAAATACAATTACGTAGAATATAAACCTTAATACATAGAATATACTTTACATAGAATATAAATTATTCACATTGATTATCGTCGTGTGTATGTTTCTTGCACATTTCTCCACATTACATTTCTCTTGCCGTTTCTGCATTTAAAGTTACACACGTACATGAATTCTACTCTGCACGTTCTACTGTTCGTAAGCATTTCTACATTAGCCCACTACGTATATGGCCTTCTAATACATTCTAAAGTGAATATAGTTATACTTCCTATACCATGATATCATTTTAATTGACTTTATGCTATAGTCATCAACTTTACATTACGGTATGCATTTCATTCCTACGTTTATAACATATACGTCTAAATATGGCCACGATATACTTTATGTTCAAATTGCGCTCTCTCAGTATGATGCATATACATATTTGAAAACCCATTTGAAGTTATTTGTTATTTAAATATATTTGAGTTGGTTAGTGGATTTTGGTGAAAAAGATCTCATGATCTTGATTATTTGTCCGAATTGTGGTGTGTACAGCAAGGCTCTGCTTGCTCATTGATAGGGATTTTGAAATAATGATTTAATCTTTCTAGATTTGAAAGTCCATCTTGGGTTCTTGTGCATACTCTGAGTGCACTGGGTAAAGTATGATAACTCAGTGGTGAATTTCTGCTAGAAATTGCCAAGAGAGAGTTTTATATGAGTGTTGTGTTTCTTTCTTTTATTGCTCAAATTAAAAAATGTACAGTTTGCAATTGAGTTGTCTTAACTAAATAACTGCCATTTTTCCTTTCTAGAGTAAACAGAGAAAAGTTTATTGAGTTAAAGTGATTTAATATGGGTCTGTAATGGTTTCTCTGTTCACAAAGAAGTTTGGTTGTGATTGGTTGATTCTGAGGCTCTCTGGTGCTGAGATTGGTGTGACATCATCACTAGTTGTGCTCTGATTTGATGGCTGTTGACACAGTCGTGCTATAATATGTTGACCTTCGACAGCACCATGCTGCTATTTATGGTTGCTGTATGATGTCACCACTAGTTGTGCTCCAATTTGTTGTCTGTTGGAACACTTGCGCTGTGATAGGTTTACCTTTGACAGATCTGTGCTGCTATTGATGGGTGTTTGTTAAGTTCTTTGTAAATGGAGTTTTTACTTTATTTGTTTATATGGTTGACCTGAGCTTGTGTAGGGGGAAAATGGATGGACTATTTACAAAACCTAAACCTAAAATAGAGGGAATGCCTAAAAAGGGACAGACGTTACTGAGTGAGGGCACGCCAGCATTTGAAATGATGAAAGAGGTCGGGTATTACACATGTGTCTGGATTTCTGAACGTAATAAACATGCAGAGCATAATGAGGCATTACAGTTTCCAAAGGAGGACACCTTTAATAATAAAAAAAATTATTTCCTGAGGAAAATGCTGTACGTTATGATATCAATGTCGAAAACTACACAGTTTGAGATGCTCAATAAATAAGAGTGCATGGCAAAAGGGAAAGAGAGGGAGAAGAAACATACAACTTTAAAGAGGCCACCCAGGGCTTGGCTGGAAAGCAAACGAGATCGGCAAGAGAAAATGATGAGGGAAGATATGATGCAATGTGTTAAAACGTTTCCAGCTACAGTTTCGGGAGCAGAACAAGACAAAACTAAAGAGGAAGGACAGAATGAGGAATCAGATAATGATGACAAATTCATAGATGAACTGTTGATTTAAGACTTTCGCAGTATACAGAAAGACAGATGGAACCGATCCAGACTACTGTTGGGGTAGGTAGGGATGTAGAGGAGATACTGCAGTGGTGCAAAATCTTACTGGAGCGATACTGAGTGCTACATCAGAAGAGTCATCAACAATAACAATGCCTAGTACGAGTAAAGAAATTTGTAATGGAATTCTAAAACTAGAATTTGGGGAGATATTGCATGCAAATGTGGATTTGAACAGATTACTGATCTCCAATGCTGATATTACGAGAAGCTTGATTAAAGTAGCTGTGAGATGTGACAATGAAGCTCATGACAAACTGGACGAATTGTCTTATGAATTAGAGTTTATTAGTAAAATGAAAAATGTTGAACAAATTAAAAAATGGATTTAACACATGATGAAATTAAAGCAATGGGTCTCATTTATATGAGCGCTCATATTAAAGATTTAATTGAGAAAACTCAAGATTGGGAGGATTTGAAGAAATACTGTGATAAATGGAGAAAAGTGACAGTAAATAAGAAGTAAAGGAAGGTTAACAAGGGAAAAGGGGTAAGAAATTCAGAGAGTGATTCAGAAGAAGGAACAAGTCTTGTTGTTGAGTTTCCTTTAAAAGAGAAACGTGAAGGGAATTTGGTGCATGTCCCTTGCACCAGGGCAGATGTGTATGCTTTTACACATAATTGGTCAAAATTGAGAGAAGATACTGCCGAGTGCAGTAGCGGTCGGCAGTAGGTGTTTCTATAGGGCGGTGACGTGGGCAGGAGGAGGGGCAGTGTGGGGGGAAATAATGTATGGATTACGGAGTTTTACAGGTAAGTAAACATTTAAATACATAAAACGAATTTCGTTGCGCGAACTGCATCACATTTGGTGATGCAGTGTGCGCAACGAAATTCGTTTTATGTATTTAAATGTTTACTTACCTGTAAAACTCCGTAATCCATACATTATTTCCCCCCACCCTGCCCCTCCTCCTGCCCACGTCACCGCCCTATAGAAACACCTACTGCCGACCGCTACTGGCCGAGTGGTATGATGAAACCCTTATCCTGACACACCTTTTTCTGATGTTGTGGACTGATTTCAATATGGTTTTTGAGATTGTTGTTCCTGGAGATTTGCAGTTGGATTGTAAGGTGGCTGTTGGATGGCCAGTGCAGGAACTGGCTAGGCTGGCCCTAATAATGCACCATCTGTAGATGTAGCTGAGAAATATAAAGCAGTGATTGAGCATTTGGAAAAATGGATTCTGGAAAGGGATATAAATTGGGAAAAGATATTGACAATGACACAGGTAACCAACGAATCAGTGCATTCCTATTATGTGAGTTTGATACAGGTGCCTAAGAAACATAGCAGAGTCGTACATTCAGAGAAAGATGCTGTTGAGGGTTTCATGTCTGCTTTCATAAACGACTAAGATGAGAAATAAGTAAACATATTTAACAGAGTGAGTGGTATTGGTCGATAAAGGGTATTCATGAGACTGAAATTTGCAAAGAACAGTGATGATCATCTTGAGAAAATAATAATAATCGATGGAAAAACTGATGATTGCTCACTCATATGAAACAATTCTGATTAATAAAATGGGTTCAAATATAGATTTTGTGTGCGAAGTTATATGAATGGGATGGATCCATAAATGCAGGAAGAGAGAATGAATGGAAATGTTGAGATGTTAAAGAAAAGCCCAGCTTGCCATATCTGTGGCCGAATCGGGAAGAGGGAATGTAGACAAACTCCTCAAAGGGTTAAAGACAATTCAGAGCGAAATCAAATGGTACAATGAAATAATATGGTGTTGAATATGCAAACTGTTGTACTAAATGCAGAGTCAGAAAACATTTACTATGTCAATGAAAATAGCCCCAATAATGCTACAAACTGTGAGAAATAAAATGCCTTCTAATGAAGGCTATCAGCAGAGCGCTATGATTCTTAATTATGCTTGAGTTTCCAGCGAAACAAAAGAAGGATGAGGGTGTCCAGATTGGGAAATCAATCTGAAAATGAGAAAATATTAATGTCTTGGGCTAGAAGAGCGCCTGAGAACCTTCTAGGGTACTCAGAAATGTGCAATTTTGTTTCAGGGGGGGGAGAGGACCACTCCTAATGTACAACCAAGTGTTTGTGGGGCTTGTAGTAGTGTGGAAGCCACCCCACAATTTCACCCTAACTAGGAGTTTTCACAGCGTTTCAAGTACTGCTAGGGCGTGTGCTTGTTCTCAGAAACTCTGGGGTGTGGGGATCTGTGTGGGTGGATCCTTAAGCTCTGCTTGCAGCATGTGAAAGTAAAATGAAAGGGACTCATGCTCATATTTTATTGAACTTTTAAAGCAGTAAACTGACAGTTTAAAAAAAGACATTCTCATATTTTACTAATATTATAATGCTTTATGAAAAAAGAACGAAAATAAATTACAATGATACTTTATATTTCTCAGTGAAGGCCATAAGAATGACATTCTTTTAATGAATATCATTGTTAGGTGGTACCATCCCAAACAGTTTAAAGTTGTTGCAATGGTCAATTACCGTAGTTCGTAGAGTGTGGCAACACCCTGTCAAAGCATGCAGGTCTGTCTTTCAATAATTAACACCCCTTTAAAGTGAGAAGTATATGTGGTGGGGTATCATGGTCTTAGGATTCAGGGTTCACTATTGATGTGGACTGTTAGAGCGAGTCACTGTAGCTATTTGAGCTACCTACTTGCACATATTTGTAAATGAATATGTATTATGAAGGAGCGTGTGCATAACAAAGTACTTTTGCTTTTTTATACCTAAAAGCACCAGTCGGACAATGGTGAATTGGGTATTGTTGGTTATGTACCTGGGGTAGCCCATACCACCTACCCAGAGTAGGCCTTGTATTCCTCTGCGTCACTACCCTGAGCCCAAAAACCAAACGCCCCAGTGCCTACAGTGAAAGCCCTTAAGCAGTCAGCAGATTGGCCGCAGATTGACTGAGGGTGTTGAGCATCTGCTCAACATTAAATATGGTAAAAAGGAAACCAAACACAGAAATTCCCAGGAGAAACAAAGTTTAAAGTGACGTTATAGTTAAGTGTGGTTGTAAGATCTTAGCTTCCATGGAGAAACCCACCAGAAATTCAGTGGAAAAAAAACAAGGATAAAAGTGATTTTTTTTTTTTTAAGGAATTTTATTGAGTTTTCCATCCAACACACCATCAGTCCAATATCATATGCAAGACCATTGCGCAGATGGTCCAACAGTCAGCTTGTAAAACAGGAGGAACCAGTTCTCAACATTCTTCCCCTAACTTCCCTACCCACCTCCCTCTCTACCCCCACCACCCCTTGTCAGTGTGCCCTCGTCTACCCCCTTCATCTAGACATGTAAAACCCCCTGTGCCAAAGATTCTAACACAAATCAATGGAGGATAACATCATCACTGGTCCCGAAGGACAGGAAGTTCCGTTTAGTTACTCCTGTGTCCTCCGAGCCCCTGCCCTGGCTCCTCAACACTTCTTAGTTTGGTGTGCGTGAACCGACTCCTCTCTGTATGCGCTCAAGTGTCCCCATCCCTATTATACTCCACAGTGTTCTCCGCCCTGACCTCCAAGCCCTGATCTATTCCTGCATTATCATCGTCCCCCTCATCCATTTCTACAGGTGATTGGAGCTCCGCTACTAACGACCCCCATGCTATTGCTGCTTCCAGCGCCTTGTCATTAGAGGAGCGCCTGGCTATTTGTAGACGAAGCGTCCCTTCGCTACCCGCCCAGTTCAAGAAACTCACCTCCTACCTTTGAAAGTTAGGTCCCGCTCTCGCTTTCCAATGCATGGTAGCTCCCTCTTTGCCATTATCATAACCAAATCATAAAACTTGCTAGTAATTTTAGTACTGGGGTTGTGCGGAAACCAAAGCAAAAGGCAAGTTCCCATCTCTACCTCCAGCTCACGCTCCGTTACTCGGTTCAAACACGCCACCACTTCTGCCCAATAAGGTCCCAATCCCACACAGGACCAAAACATATGACCAAAATTAGCGCCTTCTGCGTTGCACCTAGGGCACAGCGATCGAGTTTCTCCGAAATACTGTTGAATTTTAACCGGAGTTAAATAGGCCCTGTGGAGAGTAAAGAATTGGACCAGTTGAAACCTGACATTACGCGTACCCTTCCAAGCCCTCCTCAACAGCTGTGGCCATGTCGTCTCAGGAATGAGCCTGCCAAGGTCCTCCTCCCATTTACCTTTTAATCTATCCAGGGGTGAAAGCCTCTCCGTGGACAGCCGCCTATACAAACAAGTGATGGCTTTAAATGTACCCGCAGCCATAGTGACATATTGACAGCCCAACGAAGTTGGGGGTTCCGACAGTCCCATCTTCCACTGTTTCTGAATTCCCGCCACAAGGGCAACGTGCAATAAATAATCCCCCCTCGGTAAATCGAAAGCACTCTGCAAATCTTGGAAAGGCAACAGGGTACCGTCCCTGTATAAGTCCCCAATCATGTGGACCCCACGCTCCTCCCAGCCGGCCAGCGCCGACCAATCTCCGCCATGAGGGAGGGCCGTGCACATGCCCAAGGGAATTTCCGGGGCATATGGATCAGCGAAACCTGCTTGTTTCTGACTTCGAGTCCAGCATAGACGGAGGGTACGTTCTTCAAGAGTGAGCTGGTCCAGCCTCATTTTCTGCCGAAGCACTATGAATGACAACACATGTCGAGGGATGACATGCCGCTAAGTAGTACCACTCGAAATCTGGGACCGCCAACCCTCCTCCTCCCTCGACCACATCAGGGTGGTCAACGCTACCCGCCGTCTGCCTGACCCGCAGTAAAACCCTGTCACCAGCTCCCGTAGCGTCTTGAAAAAGGAGACAGGAATCCAAACCGGCAAAGTACGAAAGAAGTAGAGCAACCGGGGGAGTGCCTCCATCATTAGGAGTGCTACTCTCCCAGCCACCAAAAGGGGGAGGGTTCGCCAGAACCCCATATTACCTCTGATCCCCCTCATTGCACTGCCCACATTCCCTTCCAAAAGGTCGGAGTGAGCGTGATATATGCGGACGCCCAAGTCCGGCAAGCATTCAGACTCCCACGCAGATCCTCCAGCACCAGGGGTTTCTGACCATCTGAGGTAAAGGGAAACAGGCAGGTCTTATTCCAATTCACCCGCAATCCCGACAAGTGACCAAACTCCCGAAGAAGGGCTCTAGCTCATCTGCCAGATACAACAGGAGGTCATCCGCACATAGGGATTTGTGATGAATCTCTCCACGCAGCAAAAGACCTTCATATAATTGTCCCTGTTGGGCATGCGCCGCCAGCGGTTCGATTGCTAGTGTGAACAATAACGGAGACAAAGAACAGCCCTGGCGGGTACCTCTCCCCACCTGGCATGCCGCTGATATAGTGCGTCCCGTACGAATCCTAGCTGTGGCAGAACTGTATAACAGTCTGGTCCAGTGTATGAAATGGTCTCCTAAGCCAAATCCCTTCAGCACCCGGAACAGGTATGGCCACTCCACACTATCAAATGCCTTTTCGATATCCACCGACAACACTACAGCTCCGGATGATCCTTCACCTCTGTCCCCTATGATCCGTATCAACCGCTGTATGCACGTCGCAGTATTCTTAGTGGGATGAAGTCCGATTGGTCCGGGTGTACCAGAGTGCTCATGTGATCCAAAAGTCGAGTGGCTAAGATCTTGCTAAGGATCTTGTAGTCTACCGTGAGTATTGAAAGCGGTCGGTACGCTGATCTAGAAGTGGGGACTCCACCCTTATTCAGCAGCAGTACTATGATCGCTCTCTTGTAGTGAGCGGCAGTCTGCCCAGTTCCCACGCCTCCCTGTAAACTGACTGCAATTGCGGCGCTAGGATGTCTATATACGTTGCATAAAACTCCACCGGGAGTCCATCAGCCCCCGGCGTCTTCCTCCTGGCCATGTGTTTAACCGCTGCTCTGATCTCTGCCAGCGAAACAGCTTCACCCAGTTTGGTGCCCTGTTCCGGATCCAGTCGGGGCAACCTTGCTGCCTCTAAGTAATCGTCCAGACCATCCGGCAGTTCTCTCATCCTACTCTGGTAGAGCAGCGTATAATAATCCAGAAATTGGTCGTTGACCTCCTTCTGTGAATAGACCAGGACCCTGCAGGTGTAGTCAGCGACACTATTGGGGATCCCCTGACGGCCGGATTGGCCAGCCAAGCTAATAGCGACCCTACGTTGTCCCTTTCAGCGTGAGCACGTACCATATATTCTTTATAAACATAGCAGCGAAGCCGCTCAACCTGAGTGGCCACCTTCTCCCACGCCGCCATCACCTCCTCCTGTCCGCCCCCGTTCGTGTGGTTATCTTTTTCCACCTGACGCAGACAAGCCTCTTCCCGGTCTATTTCTTGCAACAGCATCTTACGCGTCCCTGTAATGGACGAGATGCATAACCCCCTCACCACCGCTTTCAAAGCGTCCCACTCATGGGCTCTACTCGTCGCCGTCCCTGAATTTTCTAAAAAATAAATGTTCAACGCCCTCTCTGACCTCTGCATTAAACACTGGGTCTTCCAATATCATCGGGTTCAATCGCCATGTCGGGATCACTTGTCGCTGTTGCGACCAGAGCACAGTTATCAAACAAGGGTTATGGTCCTGAGTTGCCAGATACTCGCCATGGCTCGTGAGTTCCTGGACCCCCGGGGTGCATAAAATGCTATCAAGTCGTACATGTAAGTCATGTGGCACCGAGTAGAACGAGTAGTCCCTGTCTGTGGGGTGATGTGCCCGCCAGACATCCACAAGGCCCCATGCATCCTGCCATTCCTGCTCACCTTAGCCATTCTGTGTACCACTGATTGGGCCAGTGGGGGGTGAGAACGATCCAACTCCACATCAGTGACGGAATTAATGTCCCCCCCCATAAACACTGTGCCAGCTAAGAACAAAGCCAACCTCCCACAAAGCCGCACAAAGAATGCGGTTTGTTCCGAGTTTGGGGCGTATACACTGCATAATGTTACATCTCTGCCATCCAGGCGACCCAACACCACCACGAACCTCCCCTCCGAGTCTACTATCGTGTTCATGGGTTGGAAGGGAACCCCTGATCGCACCCAAATTAAGGTCCCCCTGGCAAACACAGAATAAGTGGTATAAAATAACTGTCCCCTCCATCTCCTCTGCAGTGCCCGCCCCTCAGCCTGATCAATGTGTGTTTCCTGTAAGAAGGCCACCTGGATCCCCCTGCGGACTAAATATGCATGCACTTTATAACGTTTCTTCATGGAGTTCAGCCACCGCACATTCCAGGTGATACATTTTAGCTCAAGTCGGGTCGCCATAGAGCATACAACAGAACACAATCCAATACTGACTAATGGGCACACTGACAAACCCCCAAATTTCAAAACATCCCCAACGAACCCCCATCCCACCCTTCCCCAGAACAGGCGCTAAACCATAATTACCCATCTAAACTCAATCCCTACGAAGAGAAATACCCTGGTAGCTACCAGAGTCTTACAGTAAATGCGAGGTGGAGGGGGTGACCCTACATCAAATCGAGCCGAACAACGATCTTACCGACTCTGCGTATAGGTCGAGCCTCTTGCACGGACTTCCCCTCCTCCCGGCAGTATCCCGCCCCAGGCGAGCCCCCCTCTCACAGACCCCCTCCCCCCCGCCGCCCCCCACCCCAGCCAGAAATCAAGCCTCCCGCCATCTCCAACAGGACCACACCCACACCCCTCAGTGGTATAAGACAACGCCTGGTGCGCACCCCCTTACTGTACACAGGCTGGAGTCAAGCATAGTCACTCGTCCAACAGGCCATCAGCAGTTGGACGAGTTTTTCAGTGAGCCACACTGTGGAGAAGTGTGGCTCACTGGTTAGAGCAGGCAGACCCTGAAGCAGAGGTCAGACCCGGGACCAGGGTTCGATTCCCCGACGCGGCAGGGTGTTGAGCTCAAATATCCATGGACTCGATAATTCTCGCTTCGGTGCCTGACCTAATCATGGGTTCACACTCTGCAACTCTGGGCATTAAGCTTGCTTAATCTCCACAACGGCCCCCCGTGGCGGGATGCCTGGCTTTCACCTTGGGGATGCCCTGTAGGGGCTATCTCACAGGGAAAAACCAGGACGGGTTCCCAAGGCAAGCGCGGAGATACCCCTTCGGGGGTCGATTCTGGCGCTATATAAGAAATGTAATAATAATAATAATAATAACCTGAGGTAGGTTTCCAGAGCCCTCCTCAGAACCCTCCGACACCACCTCCTCTGATCCCCGCTCACCTCCTCTGACCACCTCCTCTGGACCCTGAGTCCGCCAGCGAGGCCGTGTTCGCAGCTCCTGATATGACGGAGATCGCCTGTAAGGCCGCTTGCCTCCATCTGTGAAGTCGATGGAGATTGTTTGTTCACCACGCGTTTCCTGTTGCGACGGCCCCTACGAGGTTTCGGCTGAGTCTCGGCCATCTTTTCCCATCGTCCAGCGCCATCCGTTGCCGCACGATACTTCTCAAGCCAGTGCTACGCGTCGTCCGGTGTGTTGAAGAAGGTCGTGTTCCCGTCCACCATCACCTTCAAGCGTGCCGGAAAGAACAGAGCATACTGTATACCCTCCTCGTGAAGGGCCATCTTAACCGCCATGTTTGTTCACCACGCGTTTCCTGTTGCGACGGCCCCTACGAGGTTTCGGCTGAGTCTCGGCCATCTTTTCCCATCGTCCTGGGCTGGCGGACGGGCCGGCACACGATGGGCTCTTTCCAGCATATAGAACTGTGACAAGCCCTCAGGGGCGACCACATCACGCAGCCACGTTTCTAGATAAGCAACCATGTTGTTCCCTTCAACTTTTTCAGGTAGGCCCACCACCCGGATGTTATTGCGCCTGTTGCGCCCTTCTGCATCTTCGGCCCTCTTCTCCAACTGCTGCACTCTGCGCAATAAGTTACCCACCGACGCATCGGTCGCCTTTTGGGCCGGTTCCAGCTTTTCAAGTGCAAGTTCTGTGCTTTTGACGCGGTCAGCTAGCTTACCATGATCAGCCCGCAATAACCCGTCGACACCTGCGCTATATCATGGCGTAGTGCCTCTTTCGTGTCCGATATAGCCTTGAGGATCTGTTCCAGCTGCTGCCAGACTTCCAGCCGAACCTAGGTCCTGATTCTCGATTGAGTCCTCAACATGGTCAGATTGTGCCGCCCCCCTTACCCGTCACGGTTTCCCCATGTTCTAGCCCCAAAAGCAGGTCTCCAGCCCAAAGGACTAGGGCTATGTGCCTCCAGCCGTGTTCTCCAGGGACTAAGATATGTGCACCAGTTACTCCACACTGTTTCCGTGCTCCCAGTTTGCCAACATCACTGCAGGGAGATCCCTCTGCCCATCGGGTACAGATTGGCGGCCAAGAGTGCCAGCCACCGCCAGCCAGGGAAGGGACTCCACCGGTCACCGGCTCAGTTCCACCAGGAAGCGGCTATACTCAACCACGTTGGTATCCTGACCACTTCAACTGCCCTTTTCCCAGCCAGGGCGATCTGCTCTCGGGTGCCACCACAGCGTCCTCAGCCGCTATGCCAGACATACCTCGGTCATCCCCATCAGAGCCTCTCGTCCACCACTAAGCGGAGCCATCCACCCCGAAACGTCTGACTCGGGTCGGTCCCTGGGATGGTGTCGCAGATGGGAGGGGGGGGAACAGCTACCACGTGCCACCTTCAAAGCTGTTATGCAGCCGTCTCGTACCCTCGGGGTAAACCCCCAATCGCGAGTCCATCCGAAAGCTGGCCTGCCAAGGGCCAGACCACGGTGCAGACGGGAGATTCTTTGCATGCCCTCACCCCTCCGTGGGCTAGGTTCCTCAACCCCCCAATGCGCAGGGGGCGAAGGTGCAAGGGGGAGCCCTTCAGAGCAGAGTCCCCGCAATGCCCATGCAGTCAAAGGACCTCCGTGGCCGCTCGACCAGACCGCCCCAGTCCGCGGCTGATCCGTGGAAGCAAGCCTGCACTCGGCCACCCGCTGGGCTCGGGAGGGTCCCCGCCATCTTCCTCAACTAGCCTTCTTCTCAGGGCACCTACTCCAGAATGAGCATTGCCGTCCGATGCCACCTGCCCCTATCTGCATGCAGAGCCGCTATCCATAATGGCGACTCCTGCTCCACGCCGGATGCCTCGCCCACCCCGGACACCGCCAGTAGTCCGCGGCCTCCCGGGCACCTCCCAGGCTGGCCGCATAGCTCACTCTGTCCCCCTCCGGCGAGTCCACTGTCAGGGTGGTCGGCACCCGCACCCCACCTCAGAGCCGAGCTCCGCCACTGCAGGAGTGCTGCTCCCTTCCGGCGGGCTCCTATATGCGCGAGGCCGGGGATTTTAGGCCCTCCGCAGGCCGCAAAAAAGATGGCAGGACCCCTCCAAGGGGAGCGGCAGCAATCGCCGAGCGAGCGATCCTTGGGACCCCGGTTTGAGGGTCAATTATCGTGTTGGCACCTCTCAGTACTGGGGGGCTCCCCTCGGAGCCGCAACCACCGCCAGGGGAGTTTCTACTACAGGATAAATTTCGAGGCCGACACGGAGCCGTCAGCTCACGCTCCATGCTCGATGGTGTCCAAGCCACGCCCCAAAGAAGGATTAAAGTGATGTTAGAGTTAGGTGCTGAAATCAGATAAGATTGAAGTGTGAAAAACTTTAAAAAAAAAACACTAAAATCACCAGTCATAGTTTAGTGATTTCATCACAACTTGCATCTGTGTCATGCACTGATCATGACCTCATACATTACTTCACTCATGACATGTTTAGTGGCCGTTACTGATGGGATCATGCAGTAATGGCTACAGCATCCCAGAGGGTTTGTCAACTTAATGAAATTGAACAAGCTGCACCTGTGCCCAATTTTCTATCACCAACCAAGCGATAATGGACAAAACCTTTGACCACATGCTATGTGCTAGACACATAGCATACCTGTCAAGTCACCCCCATTGTTGGATGCTACCCTGCTTTTAATGCCTCCATAGACATTAATTTAAAAAATTGAATTTGTACTCTATTCACCTTAACTAGATCACCTTTAAATAATTCACATGACCTGCAATTTTAAGTCAGGAGGTTGACAGGAATGCATTTGCCACTGATGAGACACATTCTGCGGGCCCCATGGACAATCCCCCGTAATTCGGCACAATACACTACACACATTTTGGAGATGAACACAATGGCATACAATCTTACAGCCATGCTTACAAGCCCTGTGTGAGGAAAATCACCTCTAAATGGACCACCTCTACATTATTCAGCAATCTGTAATGTCTCAAAATATTCAGCAAAGTTCTGGAAGTAAAACATCCACATATTATAAAGGACCTTGTTACACAGAATTTGCCTATAGCACTCTATTACAACTATTTAATATGGGAACATAACCAAAAGATTCTCTGGTTAATAACATGGTTCAACAGGTAAGTACTACTTGCACCCCAAACATCACTGCTCTGTTAATGGTGCACTAGATAGCTTTCAATATTCACAACCCCACTTGCCTCCAGCATATGTTAATTTAATTCTATGTACCTTCAAGTGTACAAACAGTAACTCTATGCTGCCTATGGCTGTAGGCACCTTACAAACAACTTTCCTTTTTTTTTATTATGAAGGGGTTTATGGAGTACTGTGAATAGCAGAATGATTGATGAAAACCTTTGAGATGTCATCAATGAACTCATTTGAGATGTCATCAGTAATGTTATTAATGTCATTTAACATGTCATGAGTGATGTAATATGTGAGGTCATAAGCAGAGCATGACGGGGGCGCAAGTTATAAAAAGTTAACTAATGTGTAACTGGTGAATTTCAGGGAATCTTTAGTTTTTCTTAAACCTTGTTCCTTATGTAATTTCAACACCAAATTATAAAATCCCAATAAACCTAGTTTTTTCAGTGAATTTCAGTTTGTTTAACATAAGCTAAGATCTTATTATCACACCTGTCTATAATGCCACTTTAACCATTTGTTTTTTCAGTGAATACACCCGCATTTACATATATTTATATTTTTAGTCACAGGGAGATTAAGTGATTTGCCTGGAATCACAGGGTGTTGAACGGAGGCCGTGCCCTTAACCTAGTTCCCCAGTTCCAAAGTCAGCAGCTTTAGCCATTAGGCCACATCTCCTGCCTGGACGATGTCCAACAGTACGGAAATTCAAAATCAGACCATCACAATGCAGAAAAAAAGACAATGACTGATAATTTCTCTACATTTAGTACATCTCCGCAGCACTCTGTGGAAGCAAAGGTAAGTTTGCAGCGTGCCACAGCACAACCCTGTTCCCTTTTAGTCTAGGTAGGTGTAAAGGCTGAGGTAGCGATCTTAACAGTTAAGATGATGTACTGAAAGGTTTTGCGTCATCAAACCAATCAAGATTTTGGACTGCTCTCTGAAACAGACATAACTAAAGTTGTTATTAGTCTGGGATCAAGGGCCAGATGTAGGAAGGCTATTACTGGTCGGCAACGGCCGAAATTAACGAATTTCGGCCATTACCGACAGGTAATCGGCTTTTCTGATGTAGGGGCCAAAATTAACGATTCGGTAATTTACCGAATCGGTAATTTAAGGAATTGGTAAATTACCGATTTCTTAAATACTGATTCGTTAAATTACAGAATTCCTAATGTAGGGAGCACTTAAATGAGTGCTTATCCCATGTTAGGATTCGTTATTTACCACCAACTACAAGTTGGTGGTAAATAACGAAAACAAGCAATTTTAAGCAAATTGCTTCAGTGCCATGTTGCAGACAAACATGCCCTTAGGGCATGTCTGTCTGCAACATGTGCACCTGTACACAATTGAGGGGTCCAACAGGATGTCAAAGTGACACCCTGCCACCCTTCACTGTTTTCCCCCTTTTACCGAATCGGTATTTACCGATTCGGTAATTGACATTCATTCCTATAGGTCTCCAGGCCCATAGGAATGAACGGCAATTACCGAATCGGTAAATACCGATTCGGTAATTACCGAATCTTAACGATTCGTAATTTTTATCGAATTTTTTGCTACATAGCATTTACCGATTCTAAAATACCAAATCGGTAAAATTCGGTATTTTAGAATCGGTAAATGCTATTTACCTACATCTAGCCCCAAATGTCCTATATATATCATGTTTCGGTATTTTTTTTGCTTAAAATGCAGCTATATGAAAACCCATATTTAAAGAATTCCAGTGAAATATTAGTTTTATCATCATGATGATAGCCAGCAAGGAGGCAAATCACTCTGCAGAGCTTAACCATTGCTAGAAATACTAGGATTAGACAACAATGGAGGAACACATAATGTGGCATCGTAATCTACATTATGGAGCAAGAAAAATGTAATAATGTAGCACTTTCTCTCAGAGTACTATTTTTTTGCCCCTGAGATGGAAACAACCTTCTTTGTTGAAATCTGCAACTTATGGGGCAAGTATGTTAAACGTAGATCATAACTATGAAACACATTTCTACTGACCATAGCCATTGTTTTTAAATCAAAAGATCAGCTCATTAAAGTGAAACAAAACTTAAACATTAGTTCCGATCAGTTCCCAAATCTCGATCAGTTCTAAAAGCTTCCCCAGTGGTACAGCCTACAGTGCTTCTCTCCCTGCTAGGGCGGCTGGCTGTCCTCAAGTGGGGGGGGAAAGGCTGAAGGTGTGTAGATAGACCCATCCTCACTCCAGTCCTTCGGCAATGCCAAGTGGGTGGATGGTATGTAGGCTAGCGATGTGGAACCAATGGCAAATCTCTCCAGCCTGTGGGTAAAACCATTGGTGTTGGAAGGAGGTGCGTTAGGGGGCAAATACATCATCCATGACTTTTAGGAAATTTGGAAAGAGGGGCGGGATTTTAGTTAAGATATGTTTTGCTGCACTCAGAAATGCATCATGGATATAGAAGAAATACGTTACTTACCTGTAACTGCAGTTATCCAGTATTGGTATCTTTCATAGACTCACATGCTTGAATTATCTCCCATCTCGACGACGGGGAATGATTCAAACTTGTGAATCTATGCAGATATAAATACGGACAAAATTCAAAACAAACTATACAAGCATATCTAAATCCCAAAACAACATATTTGTACAATATATGGCAAAGGGTAAGAAATTATAGGGAAGGAAAATGGATACCAAGCTTTTTTGCGACATGAACAAGTTATTGTTAATTGAGTTTCCTTTGTCTAGCATGCACTGTGATGCACTCCCTATGCGCCTTATCTGCTCTCCTTGAACTAACCACGTACACCTGCCTTTCTCTCGCGCGATAATGATCGCCCGCCTCATTAACCTCAGACGGACATTGCTACAGCACACATAACATTTGCATTTCGAAAGCTCACACTTTAAGCTCCCGCCTGATCGGATGCACTCCACATGTTCTACTGCAAACAGGCGTGTGTGGCCGCGGTGCGTGCAGCCGCCGCCTTATCAGTTTGTTTGGACTAGGTCATGGTAGCAAAGGTTGTCACAGTGCAAGAGAGCAATTAAAGAGGCAAAGGAACGAGCAGGTGCAACTCTGCACCTCAATAAAAAGGACACTCCCAAAGAGCGCATTCTTCCTCCTACATTTTTTTTTCTACAACGTGGAAGTGAAACTATAATTCAACACAACCAGACAAACGGGTTCATCGGCAAATGCTGCCTTCCGGTTTGACGTCATCTTAATGGCACACGATGGAGTCGTTTTTTTTTCTGGGGAGCTCCTGCTAATGAGACTATTTCCCTGTAAATGTTATTCTGCCTCAAAAAACAGAACGCAGCCACATTCAGTTACTGGAAACTGTGACGCCCCAGTTGCTCCCTGCATCGAGATATTTATGGTTGGGCACCTTCGAGGCAGGAATAATCTCATCAGGTTCTCCTAATGAATTTCTTTTACACTATAACACCCCATAACCATTACCTTGACAGAATAAACGAAATTAAAAAGGCTCAGGATTAGGGAAAGATTAAGGGCAACTGTAAAGAATAACATTAGGGTTAGGTTGAAAGATATAAGGTTAGGGCAAGAGTAAGTGATATGGTGAGGCTTAGAGTAAAGGCAAAGTAAAATAAATAAATAGTGGTAGGGTAAAATTGTGGGTTACGCTTCGGTGTAGGGTAAAGGAAAGGTTAGGCGAAGGTAATAGGATTAAAGAAAGAGTTAGGGAAATTGACGGGGTGCAGGTGAGAAAGAGGTTATAGCGTTGAGGTAATTCTATTTCAGGACAGGAGGCTCCGATTATGCTTATACTCATTTCTTTACTGAAAAGTAGCAGCCAATCAGAGAACAGTAAAGAAAAAACAAAAACTACGTTACCCATAAACCCCGGGTAACCATAGAGTACACCAATAGTATATAAACTGTCTCAGAGGTAACCACTTCCTCTTTCTTTGCTGCTCCGCAGCCAGTTAAGTGCATATTTGTTATTACTTGGTTCTTTGCATTGTATTTGACTTGTATTTCATACCGCTTTGTATGCGCTGTGTGCTGTTTGCTTCGGCGCTTATCTCGCGCTCTTACTGCCGCTGGGTCGTTTTGTTCATATTTCGTCCGGCGCGCGCGGTGGGAGCGTGTGTCACCTCCCGGGGTCGGGCACTTGCTGCCGTTTGTCCCGTTTCTGGTGGAGGGAGTTTGGGACGGTTCTGCCTCGCGCGCGTTCAGCGCGAGCAGTTTCCTTGGCTGTCGGGCGAGCCGAGTATATGCGCATGCGCGACCTTTGTCACGCAGGGCTTTCCTCGCGCAGCTGCGTTTATTTACATTGCAGCGCCGGCTCCTGACCGCGTCTGAAGACGACATCGCCCACTGCCTGTCAGCTGGTCCCGTTTTGACACCGGAGCTTGTCCATACGGTCCCGGTTGATAATTAGCATAGGCTTTGCCTAGAGTGGTTGTGTTTTTGGTCGGCAAGCCTCCCTCCACGTTCTAACTCTTGTTTATTTAGCAGTTTTTCTGCTCAAACTTGCTGACTGTGAGGTTTTTTCACTCCCTCTGACTGTGTCTCTGACATACCTAATTCCTTGTCACCTGGTGGGCTGTATTCACACGCTTCCTGTGTACCATGAGTGGCTCCTATTATTATGAGGAGGAAGGTGACTGTGAGGAGGAAGGGTCCGAATTTTTTGAGCAGGACCTCGTTGAGGCACTGGATAAAGGGGTTCAACACTCTATGAACAAGGCAATGGCCCGCGCCATTACACCCCTGAAGCGCCATTTGACGCAATATGCGCAACAGCAAGGTTGGCTTCCCTCCAAGAAGTCCTCTCCTGGTAATCCCCATTCATCTGATTTTAGGAGACTAGCTCGGTCATTGTCCTCCAAGTCTAAGGCTGTCCCTGTCATTGTTGAGAGCGACGACCATGATGCTTCCTCCTCTTCCTCGGAGATTTTGCCTCCTCCCCCCAAGAAACGTAAATGTAAGGAACATTTTGTTGACGCCTGTTCTCAACCCCCTGTCTTGACTTTTGAGCCTGAGGATATTGTGCACCCTAATTCTTCTGCCTGGCTTCCCTCCCCGGCTGTGGCGGAGTATATTCAGCAGTATATCCGACATCCTTTTGATAAGGACGTGCGTGCACGCCTTCGCTCGGAGTGTCCACGGCCTGATTTAGCGGATGGCCTGGCGGACACGCCTGAGGTTGACCCTACAATGCTGACATACATGAAGAAATTTTCCAAGGACCCCAAGAAGGGTCTAGACCGTTCCTGGCGGGCTTGCCAGGATAAGGTCCTGGACCTCCTTGGTCCCATCACTAAAATGTTGGATCTGGGCTTCCGTGCCAAGGAAGCATCTTCCACTGTTGATCCTGACGAACTCATTCAGTGGGCACAGCGGGCCGTCTGCTTTTTAGGGAACGCCAACTGTGCCCTCTCAAGTGAACGTCGGCGTTCAATCCTGCTGAAACTGGACCCTAAATTGTCCGACCTTTCTTCTTCTGAGGCAGGGGCTGCTGCTCAGGGTCTTCTTTTTGGCCAGCCCTTCTTAAAGGAGCTCACCCATTTTGTCAACACTTTTAGTAGTATTGACAAGGCGCAGGCCACCTTGAAGCGGGCCATGCGTCCGGTTTTCAGCAAGGCCGGACGAAACAGGGGACGCTCGTCCGGCCGTGGTCAATACCAACCCAATCAACGTGGGTACCAGTCCCAGAAGGGAGGCCAGCACGATTCCGGTTATGCCCAGCGGTCTAACTTCTACCCCTCAAAGAAAGGACGTGGGCAGTACAGGAAAGGAGGTCCAGGCGGCAACTCCGGCGGATATCAGGATTCCGCCACTTCAGGTGAGACTAATTCCTGCATGCAATGTTGTTCTGGGGGGCAGGATCCGCCATTTTCTAGCCAATTGGCGCGCAATCTCAGGCGATGCTTGGGTGCTGGACACAGTTCAGGGATTCAAAATCGAATTCTATCATCCCATCCACCAGTCTCGTCCTCCCTTCCCTCTTCACTTTTCGAGGCAAAGTCAGGAGTTCATCACAGAGGAACTCAAGTCTCTGGTATTGAAGGGGGCCATTGTGCCGACAGTGCGCCATCCTCAGGGATTTGCCAGTTCGATTTTTCTGGTGGAGAAGAAGGGAGGGGGATCACGGTTGGTCCTCAATCTGAAGGATTTCAATGCGGGGGTAGTGTACAGACACTTCAAGATGGAGGGCATCCATCTGTTGAGAGACCTCTTGAGGGAGCGGGATTGGATGGTTCGTCTGGACCTCAAAGATGCTTATCTTTCGGTCCCGGTCTTTCGTCCCCATCGCCGTTTTCTGCAATTTCAATGGCTGGGGACTTGGTATCAGTATCAGGTCCTTCCCTTCGGCCTTTCGTCAGCACCGTGGTGCTTCACGAAACTGTTACGTCCTGTAGTGGAATCTCTCCGCAGTCGCGGGGTTCGTTTGATCATTTATTTGGACGACATCCTCCTTCTGGCGGATTGTCCGGTCAAACTAATGACGCATCTAGACTGGACCATAGACCTTCTTCAATCACTCGGGTTTCTGGTGAATGTTCCCAAATCTGTTCTTCTTCCTTCTCAGGTGATCGATTTCTTGGGGTTCAGAGTCAACTCCATCACTTGTCAGCTTCTACTTCCCCAACAGAAGATTCGATATATCAAGAGGGAATTGAATTCCATTATCTCGAGTCCGACTGTGTCGTTGAGGTTGTTAGCACGAGTAGTCGGTCTTTTGGCGTCTTCCCTGCAGGCGATATTTCCAGCCCCGCTACATTATCGGGCCCTTCAACGTCTGAAAATTCAACATCTTCAGCGGGGCCTTCGGTACTCCGATTTGATTCCTCTCTCGGAGGAGGCCAGAGTGGAGATGCAATGGTGGTTAGATCACATGGAGGCCTGGAACGGCAAGGCTCTTTTCGGCTCCTCTCCGGAGATTGTGATCGAATCGGATGCCAGTCGTTGGGGCTGGGGAGCTCGTTGCGGTCCAATCGCGACGGGGGGACGGTGGTCTCCACAGGAACTTTCTCTCCACATCAACTGTTTGGAGTTGCTGGCAGGGTCGTTTGCGATCAAATGCCTGTCGCCTCTTCAGTCCCATTGCTGCATCCTTCTCAGGATGGACAATGTCTCCGCGGTGCGTTACATCAACAAACTGGGGGGGACTCGATCGAGGTTGTTGGCGGAGATTGCCAAAGAATTCTGGCATTATTGCCTTCAACACAAGATCACAGTTATTGCGGAGTACCTCCCCGGGTCTCGCAATCTTGTGGCGGACTGGAACTCCAGATATCTGAAGGACTTCAGCGACTGGAGACTCCATCCTCGGGTGTTTCGACAACTGCTTCGCAGTTGGGGTCCGTGTCAGATCGACCTCTTTGCGTCCCGTCTCAATACCCAACTTCCCCAGTTTTTCAGTTGGAGGCCGGATCCGGAGGCTCTGGCCACCGATGCTTTCCTCCAGACGTGGCCGTCGACCCTCTGTTATGCGTTTCCT
Organism: Lissotriton vulgaris; assembly: GCF_964263255.1. Lineage (NCBI taxonomy): Eukaryota > Metazoa > Chordata > Amphibia > Caudata > Salamandridae > Lissotriton > Lissotriton vulgaris. Next base: position 45,070 of record NW_028242160.1, on the reverse strand, counting down.
CCTTTCATGATGCTCCCGAGGGTTCTGGCCTATGTGACGCGCTTTCAGGCGGAATTGATTCTGATTGCTCCTCTCTGGAGGGCTCAGCCGTGGTTCCCTGTACTTCTGGAAATGGCATGCGACCTGCCCTTTCTTCTTCCTCAGAAGGCGAATCTCCTTCTCGATCCACTGCAGAATCCGCATCCCCTGGTTCAGTCCGGATCCCTCCTTCTCCTGGCGTGGCGAATTTCGGGGAACGTTGGTTGGTGCCAGGCCTTTCTGCGGACGCTACCAAATTCCTCAGCAACGCCTGGGCCCCTAACACTCACAAGCGTTACCGAAGCTCCTGGAAACGTTGGAGTGATTGGTGTATTCAACGGCAAGTTGATCCCACATCGGCTGATATCTCTTTGATATGTAATTTTTTGTCTTCTCTGTCATCTTCTTCGGGTTTGGCTTACTGCACAATCAACAATTTCCGTTCCGCCATTTCGGCGGGTCATCTCCCTGTAGATGGGAGACCTGTTGGTGAACATCCTCTCGTGGCCAAGATTCTGAAGGGTATTCGTATGGCTACTCCACCACGGTCTAAATATGTTTCCTTGTGGGATGTTTCAGTGGTCTTACGTTTTCTGGAAGCTTGGCCGGTTAATTCCTTATTGACTCGTAAACAACTTTCAGCCAAGCTTACTATGTTATTGTGCTTGCTTTCTTGCAAGCGAATCTCAGACGTTCGCGCTTTAGATCTCGCGGGACGTAGCTTCACGCCTGAGGGTGTTTCCTTTCGCCTTTCTCGGCGCACTAAAACTAACACGGAAGTCATCTCTTATCCTTCTTTTCCGGCTAGACCTAACCTGTGTGTGGTTCAATGTCTTAAAGATTATGAGGTGAGTACTTCCCTTCATCGGTCTGACATGCAGGGCCAATTATTGATTGCCTTGCAAAAGCCCATTCGCCCCGTTGCTCCAGCCACTTTAGCTCGTTGGGTACGATGGCTCATGGGTGAAGCGGGTATTGATGTTTCTGTGTTTGGTGCTCACTCGGCTCGAGGAGCGATGGCCTCCCAGGCTTTTTCATTGGGTGTCTCTTTATGTGACATTATGAAAGCTGCTGACTGGTCCTCTGATTCTGTGTTTAAGACATTTTACTTCAAGCCTGTTCCTACTGTGGCTTCTGTTGTGGTGGAAGAGCTTTGAACAAGCATAATCGGAGCCTCCTGTCCTGAAATAGAATTCAAAATTTGCTAACATTCGTGACAAGAATTTTCAATTCTATTAAGGACAAGGAGGCGAGGATTATCCCACCCATTGTATATGCATGTATCTTTTTTGTATTTTACTATGCAATGATTCATGGATCTTTTCCTAATGTAATATGATGATTACCTTGTTTTCTCTACCCACCCTTTATTTGCTCATGATTACACGGAATGTGTATTACGGCTTTGTGTCTCTTTTCAGGCTCTGATCCCAAGTGAGGTCCCTCTGGCTTCGCCCGTGTGGAGGACATGCTGCGAATTTCTTCTCCTCGTTGGCCTGCTTCTGTTCCTGTGGCTTCTGGAAGTTCCTCCGCCTCCTCGTTCGGATTTTGGTCCTTTCGGATGATGTTCTTCTTGGATTTCTGATGTTTAACTTGTTCTGCCTGATGGATTTTGGACAAAGAAAGAGGAAGTGGTTACCTCTGAGACAGTTTATATACTATTGGTGTACTCTATGGTTACCCGGGGTTTATGGGTAACGTAGTTTTTGTTTTTTCTTTACTGTTCTCTGATTGGCTGCTACTTTTCAGTAAAGAAATGAGTATAAGCATAATCCTCGCCTCCTTGTCCTTAATAGAATTGAAAATTCTTGTCACGAATGTTAGCAAATTTTGAATTGTAATGCACATATGTATGATATGCAAGGGATAAGGGAGTGGCAGACGAGGTGAGTTTAATGGGGTAAAGGCAGATGAGGTAATAGCTGGAAAAGAAGTGACTTGGGGCCATATGGTCAAAGCATTTTTGTGGTAGAAAACGGCCCGATCGGGCAGTTTCCAACCACAAAAATGCTTCTACTTATGTTCAAAGTACAAATTTCAATTCTGTATTCAGAAGCTGCGTATTTATAGCATCCCTTCAAAATACTGAATCTGAAAGGGATGTATTGATGTTTTGCGACCGAAAGCAGGTCGCAAAACATTAATACTTTACCAACTCATTGAAGGAGGTGGTAACCCATTTGCAAGGGAGAAGAGGTCCCAATGGGCTGCGGAAGAAATCTAACGCTAAAAAGTCCTGCTGGACCAAATGAGCAAAATGCCCGTCCCTGCAAACCTGACTGTCCAGGTAGTAGTGTTTGGCAAACGTGTGCAAGGACACCCACGATACTGCTTGGCAGATGTCCATGACTGGGTTGCCCTGATACAACGCTGTGGTCGCAGCCTTCCCCCTGGTAGAATGGGCTCGTAAGTCCTAGGAGGCTGCTACTTAGCCAGGACATGGCAGATCTTAATGAAGAATGACCAAGCGAGAAATGGCCAGTTTCTGCACTGCCCAACCTTTTTTAGCTCCCACATACCCCACAAAGAGTTGGTCATCCACTCGTAACTCTTTTGTGTGGTGAAGGTAGAACGACAACGCTCTTTTTGGGTCCAGATAATGGAGACGCTCTTCTTCTTTGTCTGCAGTGTGATTTACTGACCCAGATGGAATGGAGTCACCACCATCCGCAAGAATGAAGCCCAAGTGCGAAGAACAAGTTACTTACCTTCAGTATAAATGTATCTGATAGAGACATGTTAGTTGTAGATTCCTTACCTTAGAATTTCCCCCAAGCATCAGTCTGGATCCGGAGATTTTTTTCTTCAGCAGTATCCCTGCATATTATTAGGTGACGTTAGTTGGCTAGACGTCCATCCTTGGCATCGTGGGCGCCGGGATGACGTCGCTGGACTTAGATAGATGTAGCCCATGCACGCTGACATCAGTTCTTAACATGACTTTCCAAGCCAGAAGCGCAAAGCCATGAAAGACACTGACCCCTGGCACATCAAAACTAGGGCTCTGTATGAGAGTACCTATCCGTAGAAATCAGTTCACAGAGTGGTAAAGATGGATATGGCAGTAAGAATCTACAACTCACATATGTTTCTACCAAATACATCAATAACAAAGATAAGTCTCTTGTTCTTCTAATAGAGACTGTTAGTTGTAGATTCCTTACCTTAGAATAGATTCCCCAGCAATACCATTCCTAGAGGAGGGTCTGCGAACCAAGATCATACCAGAAAGTCCTAGAGTACCGAACGGGCAGAGTACTCATCCTCCAAATTTGGCTGTCCAGGCAGGAGTATCTGGTAAATGTGTGCAAGGATGCCCAATTTGCTGCCTGACAGATGTCAAGGACTGGGACTCCACATGCTAATGCCATGGTTGCAGCAGTTGCAAATGAAATGAGCACCCAACACCACAGGAGGGTCCTTCTTCACCTACGTATTGAGTGTTTTAATGCAAACGACAACCCATCGGTAGATGGTGAGTTTTTGAACAGCCCGACCTTTCTTGGCAATCACATACCCATCAAAGAGTTGATCATCCACCCGGAAGTCTACTGTGCAATCAAGATAAAAAGACAATTCATGTTTTGGGACCAGATGGGTCTCTCCTCCTCTTTGGAAGGATGCGGGGTGGATAAAAGGTGGGCAGAGTGATAGATTGTCAATCACCAACGTGCTTTGTTTTTTTATCTTGATTGCACAATAGACTTCCGGGTGAATGATCAACTCTTTGGGGGCATTCGGATCAGAGGATCAATGGCCATGCTGAGAAGGTCGAGGTACCAGACACTTCGCTGAAGTGGTCCCAGCAGAAATGTATACAGGAGGCCAAAGCTCCACTCGTGACGAAAAGCATTGACGCAAGCGAGCGCTGCCTTGGAAACTCCAATGCACAATACTGCCGACTTTGCACATTCTCTTCACAGGCGAACAGATCTAACCACGTCTCTTCCTACAGCTGAAAGAGACCTTGCGCCACCCCCGGATGGAGACGCCATTTGTTATTAACTAGGCACCGATGGCCGAGTTCGGCCACCCTGGCATTCAGGGAGCTGACCAGGGTTATGTCCGGAAGTTCCAGCCCTGTCTAGAGGCGGAGAGCCTCTTTACAAAGGGTCTACAACCCCACCCTGCCCTGTTTGTTGCAGTACCACATGGTCGTGGCGTTGCCGGTGACCATCTGGCCACTTTCTCCTTGAGAGGGGGAAGGAATGCTTTCAGTGCCAGACTGATCGCCAGGAGCTCCAAAAGGTTGACATAGAGTCTGGTTACTCCAGAGACCAGAATCTCTGATCTCCACCTCTTCCAGGTGGCTGCCTCATCCCAGAAGTGACGCATCTATCACCACAATTGGATATGGCTGGGGAAAGGAGAGGGATCTGCCTCTTACCCAATCTTGGTTCGTGAGCCACCACTGCATGTTGAAGTGCAGTTCCCTACGAGATCTGGACGTAGTCAGAAAGATTACCCTGATGCTGGGCCCACTGGAACTTAAGGACCCACTGCAGAGCCTGCATACACTATCTGGCATGTGTTACAACAGGATGCAGGAAGCCATGAGGCCCAGCAGCCTCAGAGTCAGTCTCACGGAAAACCAGGATAGAGGCTGAACCATCAGTATCATAACCTGAATATCATTGACTCGCTGCCCGGGAGGACTAGCCCAAAACTGCACTGTGTCCAGAACAGCCCCAATAAAAGGGAATGTTTAGAAAGGTGTGACTTTGGCACATTTAGAGAGAACCCCAGCGAATGCAGGAGGTCCGCTGTAGTCTAGAGATGACAGCATGGCATGATGACGACTTCATTAGCCAGTCGTCGAGGTAGGGAAACACTGAAATCCCTAACCTGAGCAGATGAGCTGCAACCACCACCATCACCTTGGTAAGCACTTGAGGGGTGCAGGTAAGGCCAAAAAAAAAGCATAGTAAACTGAAAGTGATAGGGGCCTACCTTGAAACGCAGGTAACGTCTGTGTCAATGTAGGATGGGGATGTGTACATACGCATCCCGCAAGTCCAACGCTACCAGCCAGTCTCCTTGGTCTAGGGCAGACAAGGCAAGCCAACGTGAGCATCTTGAACTTCTCCTTTTTATGGAATAGATTGACAATATGGAGATCAAAAACGGGCCATAACCCTTGTTTCTTCTTTGGAATCAGAAGGTAGCTGGAATAGCAATCACTGTGACTTCTGAAACTGCGACCCTCTCTATAGCCTCCTTGACCAGGGGAGCTGTAACTTCCTCTTGGAGTAAAGTTAAATGATCCTTCAACAGCTATTCTTGAAGTGGTGGAATAGGAGGAGGAAAAGAAAGGAAAAGCAGAGAATAGCCCCACTGAATGATCTGCAAGACCCACTTGTCTGATGTTATGGACCACCAGTGGAGAAGATGATGATGGATTCTCCCTCCAACTGGAGTAGCATGGTGTTGCAGAGTCAGACTAGGAGTCTGGAGGCTGAGGCTGCTGAGGGCTGGGTGGCAGACAACTTCAGGCTTCCATTCCGAGGTTGGAATGAGACGTACCCGCGTCCTAGCACAACTTGGGAAAACTGCGCAGGACCGTGGCTGTGATAGGGTTGGCGTGGTTGGAAACCCCTTCTGTTGCCACAAAAAGGGCGAAAGTTAGACTGGCCACGTGGTGTTACTGAGAGGCCCAAGGGTCTGGCTGTAGCATGAGATTCCTTGAAGCGCTCCAAAGCCGAGTCCGCTTTCTCTCCAGAGAGACGAGAACCGTCAAAGCGCATGACCATCAAATTAGCCTGGACATCACCCGAGAAGCCAGGTGTGGCGCTGTAAGGCCACCGTCATCAAAACTACTCTGCCCAGCGAGTCAGTCATGTCAAGGACACACCTAATAGTGAATTTTGCTGCATATCTCCTGCCATTCACTGCCTGGGAGAGTACAGCTTGGGCCTCCTCCGCTACATGTGGCAGCACTTGCACAACTCTCTCCCAAGGGAATGGGAGAAACAGCCCAATAGGCATGCAGTATTCACCGACCACAATGCCAGGCTGGTGGAGGAAAACATTCTTCACAAGTGTTTCCAGCCTCTTCGATTCTGGTGGGGAAGTAGGAAACAAGCCAGGATTTACATGTGAAGTAGAGGCTTGGACAACCAAGCTTTGCGGGGTATGGTGTTGCCTGAGGAACTGGGGGTCCACTAGGGTGGGGCGATGGCGAAGGGCAATTGTCCTGTTCACACGAGCCAGTGTCTGGGGAAGTCTCCACTCCACTAGCCTCCACCAAGTCCTCACACCAGTCCATGTTAGGATATGGGATCTCATATTATTCAAGGTCTAGTGACCCCTCCCACTCCTTCCCAATTCCTAGCCCATAGGAATAGGGCTCAGGCTATGGGCTGGGAGGCATGGCTCCAGTCAGCTCAGGACGACGCCCCTCCAGCATGGAACGAATAGTGGCCCCTCCCAAACCCACAGGGCCCAAAGGCACGTGGGTAGGGACGGGACGCCCAAATATGAGGTGCACGGTTCATAAAATTCTTGAAATTGGATGGGAATCATACTGGCTCACGGAAACTCTGGAAGGTGCGGAGCTGGCCCAGGCGCAGGCTCAACCATGGAGCCAGCCCTTGAATGACGACGCTCCCTCGTCTGAAGACGGGGTGAAGTTAAAGACCTCTTCAATGTCTTTTTCTTGGGGGACTTACCGAACGCTCAGATGTCTTGGAGTGTGATGAGGATCTTCGGCTCCACGACCAATCCTGGGACCTTCCTCTCGATCATGATGAAGACCGCTGCAGCATAGCACATCAAGCGACATGGAGCTTGAGGAATCGCTCCCTCAAGGCCTTGGGGTGCATGGTACGGCAATCAGCGCAGGTCTTTGCCTTGTGGTCATGCTCCAAGTACCAGAGGCAAACAAGATGCAGGTCCGTCACCGACATCTGTCGGTGACCGGAGCCTTAGGGCTTGAAGCTTGCCTTTCTAGTGGACATCTCGGTCACACCAGGACAAGATCTCTCATGAAAGACTTTGACAAAAGTAAAAAAAAGTCAGTCTAAAATATGACTGGGGGTAGCTATCTCCGGATCTGCTCTGACTGGGAAGGAAAGTAAAGAACTGACGTCTGTGCCACAGGGGTGGCACCTAAATGGGCACTGCGAACATCAATTTCGGTATAGACGATGCCACACAAAGCCGAATGACACCACCTACCAGAGTGCAGTGTGTAGAAAGCTGGCTCTGTACATACTATACCAAAGTAACGTATAGTGTGCACAGGGTCCAGGTAGTCCCCAGAGGGTAAATTAGTTAAGAACTAACAGATCTCTTTGTGGTAGTGTAGGCGAGCAGTTAGGCTTATCCGGAGACTGATGGCACACATTCAGAGACAGAATCCAGACCAATTGGGTAAGTATAACAAAGTTATACTCATATTTTATTTCTAGAATCAAGCAGGACTTGGTACAGGTAGGTAAAAGGTACTTTCAATTATAAACCTTTACACAGAAATGTAATTGGGAATGGTTTTGCAATTGTTATAGGTTGGTATAAATACAAAAAGCAGCACAAATGGCACAGTAATTACTTTTAGAATACTTTTTGATAATTTTCAGATTACATTCACTACTTGGGGGTGGTATGCCTAGATACTACAAAGAGGGATCTCATAAGACAAGGTAAGTAAGACTTTTTAGACTTTGCAGTTTAGTTATTCTTTCTCCATACAAACGTCAGTTCAACACTTATAACATTGGTTCCTATGGGAGAACAAGCATTTGCAATGCAGTAGGTCTCGAATTTACGTGAGTTTAAGCTATTGGCATTGTAAACGGCAATGCCTTTTATTTATGTTTTAAAATCCAAAACAAAAATAAAAGGCATTGTTATTTACAATGTCAATAGCTCAAACTCGCCTTTGAGAAGAATGTTCCTGTGCTAAGTTATCCAGGATGGTATAGGGAAATGGTTGAGAAGAAGTCTGTGAGTCCCAAGGAGACTAGATGCCAATCTAGTATTAGATATTACGTGGCCTGAAACACTATGATGCTATTAAAATAAAACAAGCACAGAGAAGCAGTACATCTTTTAATTGTCCTTAGTAATATGCAACTAACAGTCATTGACAAAGCCAATAGTCCTGGCTTGTTGTAGGTGTAATGTTACTTGTTGTATCATATATGTGGATGCTATGACAAGCAGCAAAATAGCAGTAGTGTGGCACACTATGCTAAGCACAGATGTTTAGCTGACGTGTTTTAAGCCATGCCCTTTATTAGATTGGCTATGGCCCCTTGAGAGGCCTCCCCCCCAGTTTCTCCATCTTACTAGTTAGAAGTGGGCAGAACATCAGAGCCCGAGGGAACAGTGCCGAACACAAAACGCAGCACAGAAGTGGCCGGAACAGGGCAGCGCAAAACTAGATAGAACAGAACAGCGCCCAAAGGAAAAAGCCAGCAGAGAAGTGGGCAGAACAGGACAGCACAGAACAATGCAAATTAGAGTAGGGCAGCACAGAACAGTGCATAATAGAACAGGGCAGCATATAACTGAACAGAACATTGGAAAATAGAACAGGGCAGAACAGAATAGTGCACAACAGAAGAGGGCAGAAGGGAATAGGGCAGAGCAGAACAGGGAAGCACAGTGAAGACCAGCAGAGAGCAGAGTGGAATAGAACAACGAACAAACGTGAGAGCTAGCATTGGGAACAGAAAGGAGAAGTGGTTAGTGAAAAAAGAAATGAAAAGAGAAACGGGAAAAGTGAAGGACAGAGACGGGACAATAAAGAAGGTAGAGGAAGTGAAGGGGAATGGGGGAAGGCAGGGTATGCCGTACAAAAGGCAGAAGAGCGGGAGGGGGCCACAGGCCTTATGATGCCACGGCAGACTCGGTGGTTGCAGACAGAGTGCACAACCAATGCCATTATCGCTTGGCAGAGCAGGACCACAGGTGACATGCTGATTATATTAAGACACGCTGAGGCTTTTGAGAAGGTGGCCACACATTAGAAAATCCTTGACAAACATGAGGAAGTGGCGAAATGGCAAAGAAATTACAGAATGAGTTACCATGCAATTACCGCTGAAATGAGCCACTCTGTGCTATAAAATAACAGAAACATCGGCTTTGCAGAGGGCGCTATTGCAGGTCATTTATTGGCTTTTTCATCCATTTTACATTCCATTTAAGCTTTGCGTTCCTGTGCTTATATGTTTAAAAAAAAAAAAAAAAAGTAATGTGCCAATCTGTGTGCAGACGGGTGCAGAGTATTGTGTGTACAGCAGTCGCCTTCAGTAACTGAAATACCCCATATGCAGGAACCTCAGTAGAATTCGGGGTGAGCAAGCCCTGCTCTGGCAAAGCTGCAGCTCTTCCTAGGTCCGTGGTCGCTCATCAGTCCGGCCCTGTGACGTTACAGGAGGTACACCGATAAGCGGAGGCGGTGGCTGTCCATCAGCGAGCGGTATAAGATGCCCGGGTGCCTGTTGTACCTCAGACCCTGCCCTGCTCCGGTGTGTGTTTGCGGAAACTTGAGCACAAACTCCCGGTATGGTTGTGGATCCCAGACCCTGCGCAGTCTAGGTGACATAGAGCGCGCCCCAAGTGCAGCCGCCATTAAGCTCCTGGTAATGGAGGGCGCTGCGAGCTCCTGCCTGCCCTTGCTAAAGCTGGATGCGCATTTGTATTTAAGCCACCAAGCTTCCGCTTCCGGGTAACGGAGCAGCCCTGTGAATGAGACACTGGACAAGCCAGCAGAAAAAGAGTGCAAATCCACTCAGCCAATCAGAGGAGAAGACAAGCATTTACAAATGCAATCGGCCTTGTATTTACGCGAGCCCTATTGCATTGTAAATAAAACTGCGGTTGTGCTAGAAGACACAAACTGGAGTGGATGGTGGGGGTTGTGGTGGGCAGAAAAGTGACGGACTGTGGGAGGGAACAGGGGGAGTCAGGGGAAAATAACTGATTTGAAAGTAAAGGGGCTGATAGCCACGGAGGGACAAAAATGACGGCATGGCCGTGACGAGGCGGGACTAACTTGACGAAGATCACTCAGAATGCCGTATTTACGATTTCGGCCAATCAAAAACATAGCTGAAAAGTGGGCGGAGCTTCCCCCACTATACTGTATACAGCATCTCTCTGATGAGACATCGCATGCACCGCCTAGTCCGAGACCTAAAAATGGTTATCAGTTTCACAAGTAAGTAAATGTCTCACGAGGGAGAGTTTTGGAGGTTAGGAGCAAGGTTTCCCGAGGTCTAGCAAGGCACTCAAGTTGCACCACCACTCCCGGCACTGGGGCGGCCCGGTGCAGAGTACAGGTGCCCAATGTTAGCCAATGGGGCCTTCGGTTAGGGACTGCTTAAGAGCAGGCAACTTGGGTGTGGGAGCAAAGCTCCTGGGGTTAAGGTCAGCACTGCAGGGGCCAACAATCTGCACAGGAGCTGCACCACCAGCGGCATTGGGAAGGCCGGGTGCAGGGTGCCAAGAAGACGTCAGGGTCCTTGTGATCCTCTATGGAGACCTTTGATTTGGCAAAGTTACTGCAGGCTTGAACAGGGAGACCTACTGAAAGCGATCACGGTCTGGAGAGGTAATCTGGGTTCTTGGTGGATACCTAGACACCGTGGATTGAGCCACCCAAGGCTGTGGGGCGTCGTGTGCAGAGGTGTCGGGTTTCTTATCATCCCCGGTCGCGGTGGGGGCGACCCTTCAGATCAGGATTGCTGGGGAGACCTTCTTGTGGTGTTGGGCCATTCGAACTCGGGCCGTGGCGTCAGGTGCAGAGTGGTGCAGATTGGGAGTCACTTGAACCTGGATTCTGTGGGTGAGTCTTGGCTTGAGCAAATCCGACAGAGACAGTGTGGGCTAGTTGAGAGCAGGTAGGTCCTTCGGTCTCTGGGGGTTGCTGGGTGCTGGAGTCGCCGGGGTTCTTGCTAGTAGGCAGGTTGTAGATGGGACAGGCCGGTAGGGCTGGGACAAAAGCAGTTGGTGTCCTCTGCTTCTTCTTGGGTCAGCATGGCCCTTCTTTCTTCCTCGAATCTGAGGAGGCGAAGTTCAGAGTGCCTCCTACATACTGGATTAAGGGGCGTTAAAGGAGGTGTGCAGGTCAGGACAAATGGGTCCCTTCCTTGGGGGTGGGTACACACCCTATTATGCCACCTATCAGTGGGAGGGGGCATGAGCCTCTCCCTAATTGGCTGAGTCGCCTCATATTCAAGATGGAGGGGACTGAGATGTGTGCTTCACCTTGTCTACCCTACCTGAGGGGTGGGGTTGGCAAAGGTGGGCATACCTCTCGTCCTAGCTTGGTTTTCCCACTGATTATTTTGTCTAAAGTGGGGGGGGGGGGGCAGAACCAGTGGGAGCCAGTTGCTGGGGGCACCAAAAGGCAGGGACAGCTTTCAAAGTCAGTAGATTTGAAGCTTCCCCTTTGTGCACTCGACCCATCTTGGGAAAGGAGGCATGACACCGCTGCCCAGGATGGGCTTTGTTTCTGGACCCAGAGACTCGAGACACTTTATCCAGGGGCATTACCCCCTTGGGAGGAAAATACAGAGAAGAATGTCTTCTGTATCTGGAGCGTAAGGCTCAGGTTAGCACTGAGTGCCCCAACCCTTTACCGGACAGTGCTTGTCCTTGAAGAAGACCCCTCACTCACCAACCTGGTTGGTGACATGCTTCATCATCGGGGTCCCACCCCATAGGCCGAGTGCCCATAGGGTGTGCTGCGACACCTGATTACAGTGGAGCGGGTTTCTTGTTTTTTATATGTGCAGAAAGTTACAGTGATACGTGTATTAAAAAGGGCCAAGACCACTCACTCCAAGACTTTATTCTTGAGTGCTTGAACCCTGCTAAAAACCATGTGGCACCTGTGCCTATTTAGCAAGGCTTTGGTGTCTCGAGAAGTGTGATAAATTAAAAATAGCGTAGTGTGCTATGTGATTTAGTTAAAAGTAGGTCTACATGTTTCAACCATATGGTAAAATTATTTGGTTTTCGTCAGGACCATGAGTTTTGAGCGGGGTGGTCCGCACACGCTAAGGCGCGTCCAGCCCTCGTTCAAATGAAGACCACAAATAATGGTCTGGTGTAAAAATGTGTCTTTTCCTGGTTCAGGAGAAAACCTGTAAGAAAAAATGTATAGGGTTGGGTTTACGTACTGGGGAAGACAAAACGAGGGTACACACTTAACAGATAATGTGCTTGGTGGGTTCACCAAAGGTAAGGTGGCAGGAGAACACCTTATGTATCAGGTCGTACCCATGGTCTATCTGCAGTGATAGACAGCAGTGCTCAGGCGGTAATTACCGGAGCGTGGATGTGCTTAAATATAGAAACAACCCAGCATCTTGTTAATATGCTGTTTTGCTGGGAATAGTGAGGGGGAGGAGGAGGTGTGGGAGAGTGATCGCCACTGCAACGTGGCGTCAAGCACGCCCAGGCATTACTGGAAGTGATCGGCAACTAAGTAATTGTGCCGCAGTTAAGCGGGTTGCTTTGTTATTAAAATAAAGAAAAAGTGAAATTTTGCTCAGCTTACACTTGAAGCGGTAACTATCGCTTCATGGGCATCGAGTTATCCAAGACGGCAAGTATCCGTCACCTACAGAGTTTGAAAAATGAAGGGCGAACATATAGTTAATATACCGCCTCTTTACGATGCATCTAGTGCAGGACCGGCGTATTTTGCTGCATGATATGCATCGTGCATTTGTCTCAAAAAAGCACTTACTTGCGGATTCTGCTCATCTTGAGTACAAACCTACTTGGTTGCTACTCACGAATGCCCCGTGGAGTGTTCCGATGGATCCGCGACGCCGAGAAGAAAGCTCTGCGTTACTTCCTGGATGGGCGTGGCGCTGGTCTGGGGCTCTAGGCAGGCCAATCAGAACGGGACACAGGGACGGTGCCCGCTGGAGTTCTGATCACGCGGAATGTAGTGTAGCGGTTGCTACAGCAACTGCGGTGGTGAATAGACAAGACTTTTAAAGGAAACGCGTCTAATGAAAAGACGGGGCTCTTGAAGGAACCGGGTCTAGTCATTCCTTAAGTTAAAGAGAAGGAAAACCTTTTGAAACAAAACTGGGGGAAGGAACAGAACAGTTGCAAATGGACATGGGGTCAGTCCAAATGCTAATAGTGGACAAATTAAGCGTCCAAGTTTTGACATGGACGTCAAGATAGAGTGACCACTGTTGGACCTTTTTTCACAGAACAGGTTTAATAAGGGAAGTTATCCCATCACTGTGTTCCATGGAATATTGTCATTTAGGCCAGTTTTATGCGTTGCAAGTCTATAAACCCACCTTTGTTCCTTTTCAAAAAGGCGTTGGTTCATATTGGCTCCTGGTTTTATTTGCTCAATTATGGTCCATTGTATTTCGTCTGGATTGTGCCCTACCGACAAGTAATGTTCGGTAAGTTTTGTATTGGCCTTTTCTACACCTGATAGTGCTCCTGTGCTCTCCAATACGTGTTTTTATCTTACAACTGGTCATCCCCACATAGTGTAGGTTGCAGGGACATGTCAACATGTACACGACGTTATCGCTGTTGCAGTTAGTATGCCCTCTGATCGTCCAGGTTTTGTTGGGTTCCAGTTGTAGGGTCTTGGTGTTGTGAGTGAAAGGGCATACACTACAATTGCTGCATTTATAGTGACCTGTCACTTTTGGTAACCCCCATGTATTGAGAACTGTCTCATTCTCTACCACGTTTATTCTTGGTCTGGTGTTCACTACTGCATCTCTGATACTCCGTGCCCTTCTGTATGAGAACAGTGGTTTTTCCCATCTCAGGTTGCCGGTGTTGAGGATGCTCCAATGTTTCCCTATTATCTTTGTTACCTCGTTGGAGATGGTATTGTACGTGGTGACACATGTTAGGGGCGTTTCCTCCACGGTCTTTGTTGGGTCCTCCAAAAGAGAATGAGACAGTTCTCAATACATGGGGGTTACCAAAAGTGACAGGCCACTATAAATGCGGCAATTGTAGCGTATGCCCTTTCACTCACAACACCAAGACCCTACAACTGGAACCCAACAAAACCTGGACGATCAGAGGGCATACTAACTGCAACAGCGATAACGTCGTGTACATGTTGACATGTCCCTGCAACCTACACTATGTGGGGATGACAAGTAGAAAGATAAAAACACGCATTGGAGAGCACAGGAGCACTATCAGGTATAAAAAGGCCAATTCAAAACTTACCGAACATTACTTGTCGGTAGGGCACAATCCAGACGAAATACAATGGACCATAATTGAGCAAATAAAACCAGGAGCCAATATGAACCAACGCCTTTTTGAAAAGGAAAAAAGGTGGGTTTATAGACTTGCAACGCATAAAACTGGCCTAAATGACAATATTCCATGGAACACAGTGATGGGATAACTTCCCTTAATAAACCTGTTCTGTGAAAAAAGGTCCAACAGTGGTCACTCTATCTTGACGTCCATGTCAAAACCTGGACGCTTAATTTGTCCACTATTAGCATTTGGACTGACCCCATGTCCATTTGCAACTGTTCTGTTCCTTCCCCCATTTTTGTTTCAAAAGGTTTTCCTTCTCTTTAACTTAAGGAATGACTAGACCAGGTTCCTTCAAGAGCCCCGTCTTTTCATTAGACGCGTTTCCTTTAAAAGTCTCGTCTATTCACCACCGCAGTTGCTGTAGCAACCGCTACACTAGATTCCGCGTGATCAGAACTCCAGCGGGCACCGGCCCTGTGTCCCGTTCTGATTGGCCCGCCTAGAGCCCCAGACCAGCCCCACGCCCATCCAGGAAGTAACGCAGAGCTTACTTCTCGGCGTCGCTGATCCATCGGAACACTCCACGGGGCATTCGCGAGTAGCAACCAAGTAGGTTTGTACTCAAGATGAGCAGAAGCCGCAAGTAAGTGCTTTTTTGAGACAGATGCACGATGCATATCATGCGGCAAAATGCGCCGGTCCTGCACTAGATGCATCGTAAAGAGGCGGTATATTAACTATATGTTCGCCCTTCATTTTTCAAACTCTGTAGGTGAGGGATACTTGCCGTCTTGGATAACTCGATGCCCATGAAGCGATAGTTACCGCTTTAAGGGTAAGCTGAGCAAAATTTCACTTTTTCTTTATTTTAATAACAAAGCAACCGGCTTAACTGCGGCACAATTACTTAGTTGCCGATCACTTCCATTAATGCCTGGGCGTGCTTGCCGCCGCGTTGCAGTGGCGATCACTCTCCCACACCTCCTCCTCCCCCTCACTATTCCCAGCAAAACAGCATATTAACAAGATGCTGGGTTGTTTCTATATTTAAGCACATCCACGCTCCGGTAATTACCGCCTGAGCACTGCTGTCTATCACTGCAGATAGACCACGGGTACGACCTGATACATAAGGTGTTCTCCTGCCACCTTACCTTTGGTGAACCCACCAAGCACATTATCTGTTAAGTGTGTACCCTCGTTTTGTCTTCCCCAGTACGTAAACCCAACCCTATACATTTTTTCTTACAGGTTTTCTCCTGAACCAGGAAAAGACACATTTTTACACCAGACCATAATTTGTGGTCTTCATTTGAACGAGGGCTGGACGCGCCTTAGCGTGTGCGGACCACTCCGCTCAAAACTCACGGTCCTGACGAAAACCAAACAATTTTTCCATATGGTTGAAACATGCAGACCTACTTTTAACTAAATCACATAGCACACTACGCTATTTTTAATTTATCACACTTCTCGAGACACCAAAGCCTTCCTAAATAGGCACAGGTGCCACATTTTTTAGCAGGGTTCAAGCACTCAAGAATAAAGTCTTGGAGTGAGTAGTCTTGGCCCTTTATAATACACGTATCACTGTAACTTTCTGCACATATAAAAAACAAGAAACCCGCTCCACTGTAATCAGGTGTCGCAGCACACCCTATGGACACTCGGCCTATAGGGTGGGACCCCGATGATGAAGCATGTCACCAACCAGGTTGGTGAGTGAGGGGTCTTCTTCAAGGACAAGCACTGTCCGGTAAAGGGTTGGGGCACTCAGTGCTAACCTGAGCCTTACGCTCCAGATACAGAAGAAATTCTTCTCTGTATTTTCCTCCCAAGGGGGTACTCCTCCATTGTTGTTAAATCTATCTACGGGGACCAGGAGTTCCCACCACACATACCCTGTGCAATTTCCCTTACTCTCTCCTTTGTTATATACACTTTACCCAGGGGTCCAGAAACCTGTCTGGTGACGGCAAAAGTCAGCAGGCATTCGGAAACCACACCAGTGCTGGCGTTTTTCAGGAGGCATCTCTAAGATGCCCTCTGAGTACATTTTACATTAAATCTAACTCTGGCATCAGAGAGGTGTTTAATGGGCTGAGTAGTATGCTATCAAACTTTCCAGGATTTAGTAAAAGTTTTAGTAAAGCCATTATGGAGCTGTGAAGTTAGTAATGACCAACTCCCAAACCATATATTCTTTAGGGCTTTACTATACTTACAATGTCTAGGAATGGGCTTAGACATTGTAGGGGTACAGGACTCAGGCCACTGTACACTCACCTCAGAGCTAGTGCATCCTGCTAGAGGGGTGGATTACCTAGGTCTCAGGAAGTGGGTTGTAGGCATGACACATAGAGATGTGTGTGTGCCATATTGACTCTTCACTTGCATCTGTACCAAAACACGCAGTCTGCAATGGCAGTGTGTGGGTGTTCAGGTCAAGGGCCTCTAAGGGTGGCACAATTGCTGCTGCAGCCCTTGGAGGCCTTCTCTGGTCCCAGAGCCCTTGGTACCCACTGTATTGTTTACAAGGGGCTTACCTGTGGCTAGGGATGTGCCAATTGTGGGTACAAAGGTAGCGTTTTGGGAAAGAACACAGGCCCTGGGAACCTGATTGGCAGGAACCCAGAGCACATGAAGACAGGTTGCATAAAATGTCAGTCAAAAAGTGGGGGATAACCATGCAAAAAGGGGCACCTTCCTACACCAGAGTACTGCTCAAGAAACATTTCTGGATCCAGTCTGACACCTGGGATAATTCTAAGAAAAAAAATCTGCAGTTAGAAGTCTATCAGATGGGAGAACTCTGAATTAACCCACACAGATTCAATGTAGTTTTTCATTTTAAGAAATCTTTAAGAATGATATACTTATCCAAGCACTGAGTCACAGGCCTAACAGCATAGCAATAGGATACAAGTTAAGATTAACCATAATAGAATCCACACTTTAAATCTCAAGTGAGAGAGATGTCCCGGAATGCACCTAGGCCAGACAGTTACACTGTAGTTCTGGCTAAATTCCCATACAAAAGTAAGAGAGTACTGACAAGAACTGATTATGTGTTAGGCTTTCCTTTTCAATGGTTAAGTGTTTTTATTTCATTGCTCAGAATTTGCCTTGCAGTAATGGCTGCCAAGGGAGGAAACAGGAGTGACATTTTAACAAGAACCCTACAAATCTTGATAAAGTTAGCATGGGAATTCAATCTAAAATATTAGCATAGCACTTATCCCCAAATGCAAAAGAATTTCTGTCAACAGTGATGCAGTAAATCTTGGCAAGCAGGAGGGAAATTGTGGATTAGTCACGGTAGAGATGTCAAAAGGACGTGAAAAACATGATGATATTCAAAGACCAAACAAATCTTCTGCTAATCAAACTCCATTCATAGTACAACAATGCCACTGAAACACGCTTTAACAGCTCCTTATAGTGAAAAGATAGGTAAATCAGCGGCGGCTCCTCCGCTATGGCGGAGAAGCGTTCCCACAATGCTTTTTAGCAGTGCAAAGTAAAAACATAAAATGATAAAAACTTTGAGTTATTATCATTTTTTGCTTTGTGCTACTTTGGGGGCGGGTGGGTGGGCGGGTTCGCTGTGCTCTCGAAGCAGGGCAGGGGAGGAGTGGTTTGACTACTCCTAAGTGCACATGACTGTTTGGCCGGCCCTCTCAGGACTCCCAAAACCGCCATGTACACTTTACACGTTCTTCATGCAAGAACATGCCCAGGCCCCCATTCCCTGGTTGGGCACCGAACAAGGACGCTCAAAACCAATCACAATGCTGCATTGCAGCGCTGTGATTGGTCAGGTGAGCCTGGGCGCTTACCAATCACAACGCTGCAGGCCAGGGCAGCCTGGCTGTGTTTCCTGGAGTCTGGAGGGAAGCAAGAGCGGAGACGCGGGAACTGGCGGCATGGTAAGTTCATTTTCTTTAACATTTTTTTATATTGCGCAACCCCACTACAACTGCGCCCACCACCGGCGAGCCATGCTGCAGCCACGGAGTTAAATAGATACTAAAACGTAAAGTACTACTCAGGCTATAGCATATTTCTCAAATAATGCTCTGATCCTGTAATGGCACATTTTCTTACAAGAACTCCACATACAACAAACATACACTTGAGGTACCTTGACTACTCTAAAGCCCTTCTGCCTGCTTTCAGATATGAGATAGTATTTTTAATTGAAGTATGAATTGGGTTTACCCAAGCATAACACTCTACACAAGCATATTACAGTAAGGCGTGTGACTGTGCTACAGAAGAAGGAAGATGGGCATTTCTTTGTCAATGCCTGGAAGAAAGCAGTTCACATGTCACATATATTTCACTCTAAATACAGCACACCTTTTAAATGTATGCCTACAAAGCCATGTCCAATGTGTTTCATGTGTGTCCAGCCTAGGTGTATCTAAAGATGGTCCACAAGGGCTCGAGCCATGCCAGTTCATGAGCTGAACCTCAAGAAATGTTTGAACACAAAATTAACCTAAAAGGGAATCCATTATATAGTCACTGGATATACTGAACATCTGCCATGGCTACAGCCCTAAGCCTAAGTGCCGGAAACTGTATTCTGTGGCCCATACAATACTTACTTTGCAACTTGAGAAGCACAATTGTGGCAGATAACTTCTTTCAGTTTAAGGACTTTGGTGACATATTCCTCACGAAATTAAAATGTTTTTATTAGTCCAAGTCATAAAATAGCTCCTTTAACAAATGAACAGTTGATACCACTCAAATGAATCATCTTCTCTCGTCTAGAAAACCACCCACAAACTGATCATTGCCACTTGCACACTGTATTCCACGCTCCTCTAGAGAACTGCTGTTGCTTAACTTTAGTCTCACCTCAACAATCAAGTGCTTTGCGACCATCCGGAGTCCAGCATCTGCTCAGGATTTTTCAGAAAAAGCATGTCCTTGAATCCACAGCTGTAAGGGGTTCCACCTGTAATGTAGCCACTTGGCCTCCAAGGAGATTTTTTCTCTATGGCGCCTCAAGATTGGACCCTATGTGCCAACACAGAAAATGGAAAGAACCTATATGTTTTGAGTGCATCTTTTGCTTATCTTCTGTGGATAAAACAGATGTTCTGATGGCAAACCAAAATTCAGGTTGCAGGAGTGTCACAATGGAGCTTCTCCTTTTACTTCTCATCTTACTGGTCAAGAATGACAAGCGCCAAGACGAGGCTCCGCTAAGATGGTATAAACTAAAAACATAAATGGCCACCGATGTGAGCATAATGGGACCTGAAGTTCTTCAGAGTCACAGTGTATTCCCCTGCACCACTTAAAGCCATGGACCTCACAATAAATACAACACTCCCCCTGTATTGCCCTTATGTGGAGAAGTGTGGCTCAATGGTTAGAGCGGCAGACCCTGATGCAGAGGTCTAACCTGGGACCAGGGTTCAATTCCCCGCCTCGGCGGGTCTTGGGCTCAAAATTCCATGGACCTGATAATTCTCGCCTCGGTGCCTATTCCAATCATGGAGTCCCACTCTGCAACTCTGGGCAATAGCTTGCTTAATCTCCACAACGGCCCCCACAACGCTAAGGATGCCTGGCCTCCACCTTGGGGGTACCCAGGAGTGGACGCCTCACAGGGAAAGCCAGGATGGGTTCCACAGCGGTATTCGTACAAGCGCCTCGAGACCCTTGTGGGCGAGTAGTGCGCGATACAAGTATCAATTTACATTTACATTTACTTATGAAGTTATAACTTTCAACAGGGATACTAAAGTCTTCATATAGAGCATATCAAGGGACCATGCTCAAAAAAAGGACTCAGACATACATTCTGATGTCATCAAAGCTCGGTCAGCCTAGCACACAATTAGAAAAGAAGCAGCACTGTTGTCTCTTCATCATGCAAGGAGATTTATGTCCCTATAACCTAGCCCCCAAACTAGAGCAAGGTTGCATTAGGGTGGTTCACATGCTCAAGGGCCATCATCCTAATGCAGAGGAGTCCCCTTTGAGTCAAAAATGATGCTTCTCACGCAGCTGGGTTCTGTGATCAGCACCTAGACAGGTTTCTAAGATGATCTATGTGAGATGCAAATCCCGTTCTGCCACCAAGTGATCAAATCTTCATATTTTTAGAAACTGAGATGAACCAGGGCGTAGGAGTTCAAATTCATCCTAACTCAAGCCTCTCTTCATGACTCGATCCGAAGCATAACAAGATGCATTACATCTATTGACATTTTATAACTGCGCACCGCATACTTGCTTCATTCCATTTTTAGCAAAGTTTTGCCGTGAGATTCTAAAAGTGGTATACAATTACTTGAATGTTATTGGAATAATTACTTTGAGTGATCTCCAACTACACATTTTGTTAACTTTTCCTTCCAGTGAACAAAACGTAAAACTATCGCCAGCTACCGCTGCCGTCCAGGTTTCTAAAGAATGAGTTTCTTTCATTACTACAGGCCTACAGCGTTTGACGAGGATGGGAATATGTATTGGGCCCAGAGGGCCCGAGCGAGCTTGTTCCTTACTTAGTTCGATTATGTAGAAACAAAAAAAACTAATGCAAACACAGCTGCTGCTGTAAAGCCAAAGGGAAATATGGCGCTGCAGGAACTCAGATGGAAAGGTAAAATTAAAGTAGCTAATAGCTCTGCGCCGCAGTTTTTGCCTCTTGTCAGAGTAACTATCAGCTTATACATAAAGTGCATCCAGGACGTAGTATTCATTTATTGACGACATAAGCAAACATTAGCAAAGCCTATAGGTCTCACCTTTTTACAAAGCGAGTCCCGAGCTGTTGGCTTTGCCATAGTTCATCTGTAAAGTATTGTTTAAAGAAGTAGAAGAAAAAAAATCTGTTTCAAAAGATTGGAGGAAAAGCAAGCATATCCTAAGGTATTGTAAAACTGTATAACGAAGTCCATGTTTTCAGTCTTTATAAATGGCACAGTGATTCTTCAAATACTTTTAACTCTGGAAACTGTTCAAGTGTTATAATATAAAGGGGAATGCCCACTAAGGCCTAATTTACTTCCCACTTAATTCAGCCGTTTGGTCCTCTTTAGTAGCCCAGGGAGCATATTTTGTGGGCACCACGGATAAGTGTCATGCTAAGTACACCGTCTGCCTCAGATGCCAGGTGAGCAATGGCAGGCAATGACCCTTCCGTCAGCGCCTTATGGCCTTTCTTTGCTAAAGCTTGTGCTTTCATGACATAAGGTGAATGCAGGATACACAACAAAAACAGTTCTTAAAGTATGTTCTTCAGCCATATCCCAGCAAAATATCCCTGTTGATGTGCTTTGGTGTTCTCCATGGATGAAACCTGGGTCGCAATTTGTTTCAGCATTGCAGCCAGAGCCCTGACAGAATCCTTAATGATTTGTATAAGGAGGATAGAACGCTCTGGGCGTCTTACATCAATATGATCACAAATGCCATTACAGTAGGCATGAATATTCCCCCTTCATGGATCATAGCGGAGGTAATCCCTACTTTCAAGAGGGGCGATAGAGCCATCCCGGCTAGCTACAGGCCTAATCGACTCATTGCAGAAAATTTTCTGCAAGCAAGTGATAGGTCGAGTGCAGGCTTGGATCTCTGAGCAGCACATATTGAGCGACTTCCAAGCAGGCTTCCGTGGTAATATTAGCACATTGGATCAGGTTTTCCGCTTCTTGTGTATCTTCTGGAGGGAGGTCAACATCAAAGGGGGAAAACTTTACGTTGCCTTTGAGGACCTACGCACTGCATTCGACTTGGTACCGAGGGTCAAGTTGTGGAGGGTGCTGGCAGAGATGGGTATACCTCAAAATCTCCTAGGAATCCTAATTTGGTTGCATTCCTCAAATACTGCACAAGTTAGTGTAGTGTAGTTCCTATATTCCCAATAGGCTCTGCACATTGGAATAATATATCCTATAGATGTGACGTAGGACTTATGTCTACTAGGTGTCTATCGTATATATTAGACTTAATTGTGAGTGCCAGCTAGCTCAGAGGTCACTAGAAACTTTCTCGAGTTCACAAGAAGGGATTTAGTTTCTGACAACTGCATAAACATGACAACTTTGTTTTCCCCAAGATAAAACTGACCTTCAGAGTCGTGGAAACAATAGATAGATATTTTACTCAGTCATTACTGCATGCTTCGTTTCACCAGAGGTGCAGAGAAATAGATAGACGGGCGTTTTCAATAAAGGTATATATTGAACAGACTTCTTTCTCAAACAGAAGAAATGAACTGCTATAATCGTGATACTGGTTGCAAAATATAATGCGTACAGTAAGAAGAGTAGAATAAAATAATACTGTAAAAGCATTGTATGGTTCCTAGACCATAGATAAATACATACATAAATAACAAAGGCTAAAAAGTACTCAACTGGTACTTCTAAAATACGCCTACCCCGATGAACCTAACCTAAGTCTAGTACGAGGGAAGAAGTAAGTGAGGTGTAGCATAAATTTAGTATTCTTTGCCAATAATCTATCCAAGATTTCTCTTAGGGTCTAATCAGCTCCGTACCTTGGTTTAGAATGAAGAAGGTCAATCTCAGGACTCGATTTCCCAACAACCCGCAAGGGTAGCTTGGAAACACTGGAGCTGGATTTCTCAGCAAGAGAAAAGACAGCGTCTCTCTCAGTGTGTCTGCTGGAGGGTCGGCTACCTTCGGCACTTGCTGTAACAGGATGCGTCGGGCAAGTAGATAGTCGAGCTGCTCCAAACCACTGTGTGTTTGCTAAGGCAAGTGTGGGCTTATTTATACCTTGAAGGTGCAGAGTTTGACGTAAAGGTGGACATAATAACGTCATTAAAGAGTCTCAGTTCTTTAAAAACTCCATGAGTTCTTGGACAAATCAATATTCAAGCAAGGGGAAGTCCCTAGCTGCTGAAGCCGAGTTTTCCAAGAAATTTTTGTGTATTTTCGGAACTAGTGGAAGTAGCCAGGCCGTATTTTGACTGCATGAGCTTTGTCTAAATATGGTTATGATTTCTATGCCTATATAAGGATATGGTGATTTATACCTATATAAGGGCATGTAACGGGAAAATTACACTAGGGTCCTAAAATGCTATACAACATTAGGTGGGGGGATAACAATCAACTCACAGATCAATTTCCTGTCAAATGTGGAATGCTCCAAGGGTGTGTCCTAGCCCCCACATAGTTCTCTCTCTTTATAAATGGGGTGATTGACCATCTAGATAGGGATGGATGTGATACACCAAAGGTGGGGTAGAGAAGATCGCCCGCCCTACTCTTCACGGATGATACCCTACTAATCCCTTGACCACCATATGGTCTGCAACATTTGCAGAATATTTTTATGGGATTCTGCAATGACATGGATTGGTATTAAAAGAGACTAAAACAAAATATATGATCTTCTCAAAGGGAAATTCAAAGCCTTCAATTAAGCAAATATATGTAGGCATAAGTCCACTAGAGCAAGTCCAAGCCTTTAACTATTTGGGTATTCACCTAACTTCAAAGCTAAATTGGGTGCCACATATCACAAAGGCTCAAAGATCATTAGCACAACAAACGGCCCACCTAAGTAAAATTCACATAAAAACAGTAACAAGGAAAGTGTTCCTGGCACTGGAAATTTCCAATACTTACATACTGGGGGGAAATCTCTATAGTCCCGAATTATGGGATTTTGGAAACACATATTCACTCACTGTTGTAGAGAATCGGTTTCTTCACTCAATGTTAAACCTCCCCTCTAGTACTCCTTTGATTTCCATGCTCATGGACCTGGGTCAAAGAAAACCATTGCATAAGTTGGGCTATAAGCAACTAATGTTTTGGCACCAGTTGTGGTCGGTAAATGAGCTTATCCCACATAGAGCAGATGCGATTCATCTCCTGAAGCGACCCCAGGTCAAATCCATACCACCGTTCAGCTCTCTGAAGAAGTTATTGGAGAGCCTTGGGATGGAGGAATATTGGTACACTCTGAAAGATTGTGTTCTATCCCAAAATGTAGGGTCAAAGAGATCTATTGGAACACTATTATGGCAAAGGAGATGACCAAACCAGTGGGCACCTTGAGCATAGGTTTTATTCATTTTAACACCTTGGCTGCTAGGTGTTTTCCCCTCCTGTGCTGACTTTTTTTGATTATCATTGTACTATGACGAGCTCAGCTCGTCATCAGCACAGCTCAACCGTGCCTCATGACGAGCTGAGCTCGTCATGAGCATGGAAGGGGTTAAAGTAACCCCATTTGGTGAGGAAACAATTGTCGAAATAGTACCTCCACCGGCAAATAAATTGTTTATCAAATTTCGTTTTAAAACCTTTCCCACCAAACCGTTTGGTAAAAAGTAACAAAACCACCACAGCGGACCAGTGTCTGCATGCAAGAAAAGCCAAGAATCAATAGTCCACTTGTTATTTTTCTGCCTCCAATATAGAATCTTGCAGGGCAAATGGATTGTGCCGTTGTGTAAATTGATTGGACCTGTTCACTACTTGGAGGTTATGAGAATTTTAGCTACTGACACTCGTAGGGTGGTTGTTTTTGGCCTGGCAAAATTTTGGTATGCATTATGGATCCAACGTTCCAAATGTATTAAACAGTTTTTAATCCCTACATATCAAATCTTGGCCCATTTTTTTAGAAAATGCCTTTTAGTTTTCAATAGTTTTAATCATTGTTGTATATTGCACTTTGATATTGTCTTTCTATTGCTTGTACAGCTTTTTGTATTGTATGGCACCTTGCACTTTATAAGATGCTTGCGATCGAAAATTAAGTTAATGATGATGATGCTTTTACCAAGAAGCTATGAGTAGTGGGACACAAAACAACACAGGGATGAGAGAGTATTTTCAAGAGAGGGGAAGCAGTGCGTGAGGGGGATTGTAGGGAAACATGCTCTCATAGAGTGCTGAATGAAAAAGAAGTAGTTCTCTAAATGTGAGCAGCTGAAGGATGAAAGTTTGACAATCAAAAGGATCAATAATAGGCAATGCTCGGGGGGAAGAACAAACACATGTAGATCAAGGCAAGCCATTGAATAAGAAGCAAGCAAATGAGAGTGACAAAGTGAACTGATGTAAACAAATGGCGGGCTGTAAGCCCATTGTAAGTTCACAATAGGTCGTTTGCAATCAGACAGCTTGCGCTAACTAGTAGGAGACACCTAACAAGGGCATTTTAAGACATAACTTCACCAATTGATCAATGGGCCCGATCAACACATGGTTTTGTACACCTATGCTGAACGTAGATCTGCACAATTTTCACTTTGCACATAGAAATTCAGAATACTCCAAGTCACACTGTTTTGTCACTATGGAAATTCTGCATGAAGGATTGAGGCTATACTTTCTGAAATTACGTTGTAGAAGCAGATTTGTGGATGTTCTTGTCTGGGTTCAACAGCAAACTGTACTTACAAACTAATAGGGATGTGGGTATTTAGCAACAATTTGCAAGTAGTTTCCAATACAAATATGAATGTAATAGCACTTCTATTAATGATAGGAGTGAGATGATTTCAAGGGTGCGAATGTGCAGGGAAACGCCTACATTTAATAGAGGTTTGGGGGAAGATATTTCTCTATGGAGAAAAATACGTTTCCCATGGAGAAACAAAAGAAGGAAGTTAAAAGTGCTAATGCACATCTGAGTAGAAGACATGAACAACTAGTGAAATTCTGCATACCAAAGTGCTGCAAATACATGTACTCCTGGGAAACCTACAATTGCCAACGTTCTTCCAGGTGTACTGCTAAAATTCTTTGAGAAAACTAAAAAAGTTGGAAATTTACTTCAACTTTAGAAGTCATACTAGGGGAGCAATTTGTTGATTTTAAATCTAATGTCAAAATACAACAGATTACCAAGTTCAAAGTTTTCATGAAGCATATTTTGACTATTTGCAAATGTGCAATTGTTTTTTGATCAATGTTACCAAAAATTAACCATTTTTTATTGCAAAGTTAGTCTTTCAAAGTGTAATCATCTTCCTTAGATCACAAAAGTGCTGGAATTTCTTTTACATAATGGTTGAGGGCAATCATTGATTTTGAATTACTACTTCTATACTTTCTCAGAGAGTCTCAAGAGTACAAAAGGAAAATATACAATTGTCCTGTTTTTTTCAAATGTGCCTATGCTCCCTGATTGTACGTACACACGTGGAGTGTCTGCACTGCTGAAAAGCTGCAAGGATAGAGGTTAGGTGAAATTTGCAAGTCTATGTCACAAACACAGTTGAGAATTATGTTTTCAATTTTTAGTGCAAAATGTTAACAGCCCAACAAACCACATTATCAGAAAATGAGATGTCCCAGCAACATATGGGAGTAAAACTACAAACACCATGATCAAGCAATAACCATTGGAGTCACATATATAACCACTTTCTTTGCTGCTCAGCAACCAGTTAAGTGCTCCTTGTCTACCTTGTTGTTGACTAAACATTCATTTGAGATTTTGGTGGTTTCATCCGATTGCATTTTATTTACCTCAATCGCTTATCTGTGGCATGCAATTCATTATATTTGAACGCATATTGTTCATGTGTTTGCCTGTACATTTATTGATATGCTTGTTTTTTCCCCGGCTCTCACAACCTCACATGGGCAAAACCTTTCAGGTCTCTTTGACCAGTTCTGTCTTTTTACGGGAGTGGCAGAGTGTTGCTTTTCTTGGCGGCCGGTAGGTGCTGTGCCTGCTTCTCTGACCTAAGGGCAAATTTGGCTTCCCCATGACCCTGCACCCTCTGGAGCTGCCATGTAAGTCTTTTTGTGTCTCCGAGGTCATCTCTGTCAGTGCTTCACATTGAAGTTTTAATATTTGCTCCATGGGAGACTGGGCTCTTACCGTTCTCTTAAGAGTATGAACAAATTGGCCCACGTGGACTTAAATGTACAGTTGTGTTTAAGGAACAGGTTGATAAGTCACCATGATTTGAGTAAGATGAGCTAAAAAATGTGTCCTCCAAGAACTCTAGTATAAACTCGAGGGTCCAGAGACTGGCACCTATATATGCCAGGGAAGAGATGTAAGCAGGGCAAGGGTACTAATGAGAACATGCCACATAAAGAATGGGATCCCTGAAGGGTATGGAAGACTTGTGCAACCCAAATGACTAACTTCACCTCCCCTCTCTTCAGAGTGTAGCCCGATACCCAGGGTTGCTTTATATGTGCAGACTGACTCTGTAAGGCCCTAAATAAAGAAATATACATCTAGGTGCATGACAAAAGTCAGAATTCACTCTGTTGAGCTTAATATTTCCCTGACACCATAAATGTCCTCCCATATTAAAACTGTTACTGGTAAGCATAACGTCCTAGTAATGGAAATGATCAATGTTGGTGACCATGGCAGAGCATGCTTATGAACATAACTGGCTTAGTTACCCCGATAATGCAGATGGCTGAATTACCTTTAGCCGCCAGGCCGGGTACACTTGGTGCATAGCTCACTTGTGTCTGGCATTCAAAACTAGTGCGCCCAGAAGACATTAAACCTCAGTGATGAAACGTGGTCAGATATCATCACTAACCTTTCACTTGACATAGGATCTAATTCTTTTTTCCAGAATTAAAGTATATAACAAACTGCACTACCAAGCGCGATACAGAAACAAACTAAGATTGATAAAAAAAATTGAAAACCAAATATATAGCTCAATGCAGCACGCAAATCACTGTTAGTTATAACCTTTATTATGTATGCATTGTGCTCTTTAGATAGTAGAAAAAATTCAGGCTAAAAGAAAACGACTACCTTTTCTTGCTAATGGCTGTCTTTTATAAATATTCTGTACACACAATCGCTATCAAAATCTAAACTAAACACTGAACACATAATGAAGGAACAAGCAGAGAAAGATTACGATTGCAGCTATGGCACATCAAGGCCTGGCTAAAGCGCCAACCATGCTTGTAATTTGCTAAATACATGGGCGACTGATTTCACTTACTGCTGGGTGAAACTTTGCATGCCCAGATTTAGCCTACCAACTAGAAGCATTTGCCCACT
Organism: Lissotriton vulgaris; assembly: GCF_964263255.1. Taxonomy (NCBI): domain Eukaryota; kingdom Metazoa; phylum Chordata; class Amphibia; order Caudata; family Salamandridae; genus Lissotriton; species Lissotriton vulgaris. Next base: position 16,807 of record NW_028242160.1, on the reverse strand, counting down.
TCTTCATCAGTAGTTCATGTTGAAATCTCTCCTTGCCCTCACAAAGCCCTCTTGATGACTGAGCTTGTGCAACAATGCTGTGCAGGGCAAGGCAGCTCCCTCCTTTCAGGGTTTATGGAGACACACCCAGGGGTTGATCCTTTTCATTTTCTGCTGCCAGAGTATGAACTTGCTTCTTTTTGTCTGCAACTGTCTTCAGATCATCTTGTATTCATAAAAATGTTGAAGATGTACCTGCTCAACTTGTAATTGCTCTCTATGATTCTTCTCCCGTTCACTGTGCTCTAGCAATAGGATACTCATGAGAGTAATAGTGTACTCTATAAAACTATCAAATACACAGAGCGAGAAAGAGCTAATAACATTTCCACATTGGCTATATAAAGTCATCATCAAGCTATTAAGGCCACCATGTTCTACTGGTCAATCTTAAAATCTCCTATTTTGCTTTATTTAGATTAGGCTGCTCATATAGAATTGGGCCAATAGTGATTAGACAGTTCAAGAAGCCTCTGTATAGCACATTTACGGTATATGTAATATCTAAGAATACCCTCGGCACACACATCAAAAACAATAAAATCCCTTCCATGAGGGATAAGGGAATTTGTGGCCAGCTGGCCAATTAGAATTTTTCTTTATGGCTACTTTTTTGGGTCGAAGATTTGGTGCAGACATTTGTCTCTGTACACTTGTGTCCAAGTGTACAGTGAGAGATGTCTATGATATATGTGGAAAAAAGTTCAAGGAAGTGACTGTCCAGTGCATGAGTACACAACATGGAATGTGGAGGCAATCTGGACTATCACAGACTAGAGAGCACATGAAGCTGGTCTTCCAGAGGACCATAATCAACGAAAGATAAATGTCTAGGCCAAAATGTAAGCAATGATTAAAGACCAGAAGTGCACAACACAGGGGATTAGAGGACAGATGGACCGACTGGACGATTTAGTGGTAAAAATTAGATTGAACTCTGCAAGTTGAGCGACATACAACCCTAATGTGAGAGGCTCCTGTCTGCTTAAGAGGTGCAGATCCAAGACAAAACACACAGAACTGGAAAACTGCCTGCAGAAACAACACCAAGAGGCAGAATCTAAACAAAGACAGAAGGTGGGAACATACTAGAATTCTTACAAAACATGTTTGGCAAGATAGATTTTTTCAATACTGTGGGTGTTGATAGTGATGGCCCAAGAAAAGAGAGTATGGAACAAAGACTGAGGGACACACCTGCCAGAATGTCATGCTTTTCAGCAGAAGAAGCTCATAATGAGATATTGAATGCCACAGCCCTGTTACAATACCATGACTTAGCAAAGCCCTAGTAGGGAAAGTGGGGTATCCCGGTCATGTGACCTGCCACCAACACACAGTAGCATCATCTATTTCCCTTCACTTACATTTGTTTACAACGATCAATTCAAGTCAATGAAGTGGTATGTGACTCCCCAGAAGGAACCGCAGTGACCAGATAACATGAGTTACTGTGAACATCCCCAAGGCAGACCAATGAAGACAGCCTCCTCCTTTCTGCCATGCCCCAATGCATCATCATCGAAAATCACTGATTTAACCACTCATGTTATCCAAGTTGCACCCCAGAACCAACCGCAGCATTCATGTTGTGTGACCTTTCACCAATGTGTCCCAACACTCCACCAGGACAGTCTCCTCCTTCCTACCACTTCCCCTGTCGAAAGTCACCAATCCAGCCACAGACAAGACCCAATCAACAGCCTAAAAGGAACCAGAGGACCTGTTGCACATCTGTAGCTGAACACAAACAAGGGCATCCTGTTTGGGTCTGTTAAGGCCATGAAAGGGCCTTGGGCCACAGCGAGTGCCTCCAGAGAAAGCATCCCCAATGTGCCTCACAAAAAATACACTTTGCCTAAATCCCATACTTAGTTTTGCACACACTAATATCACACTCACTAGGCAAAAGCCCCAAAATTATTCACATCCCACGCACCAGCATTCAAACATCCCCAAAACAATGAATTGTACTCCTCATGCTCAGCCTCCAACGCACACTCTGCAGATCTTCAAGTCCCTTTCTTTCCAGACATCACCATAGATCATAATCTGGATACACTTTTCATTAATAAATATTGCTCACTCACCAACACACATTGACATACATCTTGTACAACCTTGTCCTCTCTGGCTACTGCATACAATGCACCAACTGCCTCAAAGTCCCACCAATCCTGCATTCGGTCAACAAAATGCATCATGATCAATTGCTTCTGCTATCTTCGCTTAGAAGATAAATGATAACAGTAAAATCAACAGCATTAAGTAGATATCCTTACTGTCTCCAACCGTAGTCTCAGATCTGCTAAAAGAGGCCTGCTATCATCCCATCAATTCAGATATAAAAGATATAGTGGCCACTCCCTTCAGCACCAGGGCACCTCCTCTGGAACTCAACACTAAACAACCTTAGACTTGAAAAGGTCTACTTCTAATTCAGGAAATTCTTTAAGACAAAACATTTCACCCTAGCATTCGGATAATCCTGCAGTCTCAGAAAAGCCTATTACACGTTATCCTAGCCCACTGGTTGTATGCCTAAGATTACCCTTCCCCCTTGCACCCCAATTCTGGACATCTGCACACCCAAAGCTCTGCCATCATTGTGAAATCTTTAGTGGAATTATTAATCAACATCCTGGTGAGCCCCTAATTGGGACCTATGACTACATCAAGCTTATTTCTGATCACCCAATTGCTCCCATGCCTCAAGCCCTCCGAGGTCACCATCACCATCACAGTGATTTGTAGTGCTTAATTAAAAACTATAAATAAAAAATCCCCCATTGTTCCAATGCCAGACGGACAGCATGCCAACCTCCTTTCACAAAATGAAAAAACTGGCATCCTTACCTCTCTCAAGACCAAAAGCCACAGAGATAACATTCCACCGCCATTCAACGTGACATTTTTTATGGACATGCCTTTAAATCCCACCTCAGTATCATCAACACTTCCCTCACCAAAAAAACCTAACCATTACCCTAAACAGGTTTTATTATCCACTTCGGAAAAAAAAGACATCCTGGACTCTACATTCTGCCAGCTACCACCCATTCACACACATTGTCTTTCATCGTAAACAGAAAGCAGTCTTCATTCAACTACAAGAGCATATCAATAAGAATAACTCTCAACATTCCTACAAATTTGGATTCAAACCACTTTGCAAGACAGAGACTGCCACCCTTCTGTTAGTCAATGCCTGACTCATAATCACTGACAAGAATGACCACTGCGTCCTTATCCTACCCACTCAAACACAGCCTTTGAAACCAATGGTCACCAAGCACAAATCCACATTCAAAATGATACATGAGCTCTATGAGATGGTCCTCAAATTGTTAACCTTTTACCCAGTTAACTGCCACCAATTTGCCCAGCTTGTAGACGGATGAACCCAGAAACTCTAGGTCTCCCTGATCACTTCAATTTCTCCATAAAATAGCGTGGAACTTTACTCAGCAACAATAGCAGCAAGGTCTAGCAATACTGTGATGTAAGGATTTGCGTCTATTATTTGGTATGGCTGTGCAGACTTACCATAGAATACACTCACAAAAACTGTCTTGGATCCAGTCAGGCTCGTTTGAACAACCTTAAGCTCAACCCTGAGTAAGTATGGCTTTCGAGTAGAAAGGTTTGATCAAAGGAACTTAGTGTAAAGCATTTAATAGTACCACACAACGAAATAAGAAAGCCATTCAACACAAAAGTAACAACACCAATTTCAAAAATAGATATCTTTATGAATTTTTAGAGACCTTGATGAGCAAAATCCACCAGAGGGCTCGGGAGATGCAGATTTTTATTTTAACCACAAACAATCATTGTTCAATAAAAAGTTTGGAAACTTCTCAAAAGTTTGACTACTTCAGTCTGGCTTCGGCGACCAAATCAGATAGGATGAAGACCTGGGGGTATATTTGACAGTTACTTTGGCACCAGAGCGTTTTCTAGTCCAGTTCCAAACTTTATGGCATGACCGCCTTATACTTTAATGGAGTGGTCCTGTGGATACCGGAGGAAAATATGCTCCAATTATGGTGCGATCGACTGGGTTGCCTTTGTGGTTGTTCCTTTGGTCATAGGTTGCGTGGGGCGACTTGGGCCACAGAAGTCGAAGTCACTTGAAGTCCTCTTTGAGACCTTGGAAGGCCAGCTGCTGCTGGGCTACTGGCCTCTGTATACCATGACTGGAGTGAAATCCTTTAGTGGGAGCATGTATCCCTCTTGGGCGAACAATCCTGAATTTGACGGGACTCCTGGGTCCGGCTGACTTGGGTGCAACTTTTTGGCCATCAAGGATAGTCTCTTGGGGCACCCAGCAGCAGCCAGCAGTGATGTCTTCGGCATGGCTTCCAACTCGGCGGTTTGGGCTTCTTCAGCTTCAATGTCCCTGGTGCTGTTTGTTCCAGCAGGCCAGCCAATTGACACTTGGAGTCACTGCTTTGGTCAGGGGAGCCACTGTTCCGCGAGCCGTGAACCACAGGCCCAGTCCTATATTTGCTAGCCCCATAGTGCAGTGGGTGCAGTCCAGCAGACAGTGCAGCCTCTCTTAGGGCAGAGTCCAGGGGCAGCAGGGCAGTCCGTGTTAAGTCCTTGTTCCAAATCCATAGTAATCTGAGGTTCAGGGTGTGAGTGGTGCCATATTTACCCCTGGAGGAGCCACTCAGTTATTAGCCAATGAGCTACCAGGTCCCTTCCCTTTTGGTCTCGACTTTCCAGCAATTTAAGGCCCATAACAATCCCAGAGTGCACTATTCCAGATGTTGGCACCCTTGCTTGGCTGTTAGCTGCTTGTTAGTCCATCTATAGGTGTGGCTACCTAGGGCTTAAACACCCATGGGAAAACCAGTTTTGGCACTGGCATTCCCTTTTTTGCCCTGTATCCAGTCTGTCTACCTTTAACAAACGGCTTCGCATTTGAAGCTCACCTATTGGGCTAACACCCCAGAGTGGCTTCTTGAAAGGGGGAGGTGACACCTCTTTCTGCAGCGAACTTCCATTGTGGGCAGAATGCGGTCTGTGGGTCAGTGTGAGGCTACTGGACCAGCTGGGTCACAGAGTGGCAACTTTCTTAAATTTCTTTACTTTAATAGTGACATTAAATTCGACCTGGGAATCAGATCGGGTTTAATTCCACAATTAATTTGACACTTGACAGTACCTAGTTAGGTAGTCCCATTCAGAAGTTAGCCAGGCTGGGGTGCTAGCCTGCAACCCTGTATTAGCCAATTGGGCTACTAACTTTTCTACAGCAAAACGAGAATTTGAGGGGTTTTACTGCAAGGGTATATGCAAACATACATGTCCCACTTAGTAATATACAGCTCCTTGCCTTAGGCAAGACGTACATATATAATTATGGGAAAGGGTGGCTTTATCATTAATGGTAATGTCTACGTGGAAATGGCAGTGTGACAACTGCCCTTCCAGTCTGCATGGCAGGCTAGTTGCCCGTTTTTACTTAGTCACACACACAGGGTGGCCCAATCAGTGCTGCAGTTTTAGGTGGACACTCTCCCTTACATACCTGTGACACCCTGGGCACCATATACTACGGGCTTATAAGCAAGTCAGTACTAGCCAATTGGGGATAGCTAATTCGACCTACACTTTGTATTGGGTAAGAACTAAGGTCTAGTTAGTAGGCATCAGTGCAGTCTCGGAGTCGAAAAACCAGAAGCTAGCAGTTCAAATCGGGGCAGAAAGTTGAGGGGGTGGGAATGCAAAATGCCAGTTTCCTTATACATCCCCCACTAATAAGTCTAGAACAACTCAACCCCACTGTTGGTGAGTCTCCTTGATCATTCAGTGAGGAAAAATGCATGGAAACTGTGTGACCATTGCAGGGCAACTCTAGAACAACTCAACCCCACTGTTGGTGAGTCTCCTTGATCATTCAGCGAGGAAGGATTCATGGAAACTGTGTGACCATTGCAGGGCATAATCTACCTGACATCCTTCTGTCACGGTCATCCCCTTTGGAGAGCTTACCCACCTCTACTATGATAGGATCCAACATAAATTGGACTTTACCTGAAGCTGTGTCTTTACCGTCCTCATCTTTTGCCTTGGGTTGTGAGATGCCTACCCCCTCTAACCACACCTTAGCTAGTGCAACGTCTAGCTGACCAAAAAAGAGGTTACCAACACTTGAGTAACCCCACTATGACCAACATGGTCAGGGCCTACTTTACTTCTTGTCACAGTGTCTGCCTCCCTTGCCAAGAAAAGCGCTGCCATAAAGGCAAGCACCCAACAGAGACTACTGACTGCTGTCAGTTCCCAGAACCACACCCTAAGCTCTCTACTAACAGGTAGATTGGCTACCTTAGGGGATCCTGTGGGTTCCTGGAACATCTCTAATTTTTCAGAGAGGGGAGTTACCACCTCCTGTGGCAGATATCCTTCTTCCGCCCTTTCTTCTGTCAGTTCAGTGGTGATACCCTGGTTCTGAACAGTTAAATTCTCCAGGACTTCTTTGGGGTCAGGAGAGCCCTTGCCAGTGCCAACGTTTAAGTTCTCCCTTACTAGGTCTCTTGTTAAGACTGGCATTCTTCTACTACCTTTTCCCTTTTTACTTTTCTTCTGGGGCGTAAGTCTTCTAACCTTAGGGACAGGACCTCTGAGACCTTGGGTTGGGCAGCACCCTGCGCGACTGCCCCTCTGAGTTCAGACCAACCTCTGGGATGTCACTGCCTAGGATGCAATCTAATGGAGGTCAGTACTGACTACCACCTATGCCGGTATGGGTGTCCCCTACCACTAGGCTGACTAAGGTCATAGGTCTTTTGGTTACCTCTCCTGGGGTTTCCCCCTATTCTCCTTACTTGTCCTAGCAAATATTTGTCTGGGGACACTAACCTGTCAACCTCCATGGTATGGCTGGCACCTGTGTCTTTCAGGGCAGTGGTTGGGATCCCATTCGAAGTGCCTATGACAACCCTTAGGGATCACTAGCTTACCATCTGAACTCTTATCTCAGTGAAACGCTATTAGGATCTTTTCATCTGAGGTGCCCTCTTCTAAGGCTACACTGGCCACCCCAGTGGTAACCTTTTTCTTGGGACAGGTTACATCTCCTCTGTGGTGCCCTGGCTACTGACAGTCAAAGCACAGCTTTCTATATAAGAGTTTTTTCAGACCTGTGTAACAAATACTCTGCTTGCTAGAGGTGGGTTGGGCTTTAATCCCCTCATGAGGATTTTGGGGTTCTGAGGGACTTTGGCAGGTTTACTACCGCCTTCTTTCCCCTTCCATGATCATGTCCTAACCCTAATCAGCTACCTTACTCAGCTCTCTGGGACTAGATGGCTTTGAAGCTACTAGGTCCTGGTGTAACTTATCTGACGTACTTTTGTGAGTATGTGCTTCTTTACCACTAAATATAGAACCCTTAGAGAGCTACCCTCCTTTAAATGACTTCACAGAGGCATCTACAAAGTCCACCCACCCCTGGTGTGTGCTCCTTAACATAAGTCTGTACTCCTCTGTGGTGAGACAAACTAGCTGGATATGTGCCCTCTCATGTGGCTGTATGACCCTACCACCTAATCCTCAAGTGTCAGCAGCCTACCTCTCACTCCTGCGGGAAACAGTTCCCACAATAAGGACCCCCCAATGTTGGGCACCCACTCTTCTCATCCTGAGAGCTCTCTCCTATGATACCAGCCATTTATCTATGTCTCCCCTTCTACAAAAGTAGGAACTGTACCCCTTGGGCAAACTGGGATCATAGGCACCACCTGTATGAACCCCTGGTTCCTGCCACCATGTCCTTTGGATTACATCCCACACTTGACCCTCTTCTCCTGTAGGACCACTCTTTTCTTGCAGAGCCAGATGTATCTCCTCCATCTCTTGGAGGCTAAGCTGGGCATGTATTTCCTTGATTCTCCTTCCGGAAGTATAGCTCCTCTCACTTCCAAATGTGGAGCTACGCCTTGGACACATTGTGGAGCTAACACTCTCATTGTCCCACTCAGTTTCAAAGTGATCTCTGCAATCTTCTTCATCACCACTGTTGGGGGTGATTTCATCCACCAGTTGGTCCTAGCCTCTCCTTCCCTCCTCCCAAGATCCCCCTATCTGGCAGTGATTCCTGGGCTGATTTTCCTACTCCAGCACAGCACCATCAACGCATTGAACTTTAGCGTGGGCAGGGTGGCAGAGTCAATCTTAATGTTCTCCATCTTTAAGACTTTGCAAACATTTTTGCCACTTCTATGAAGACTGCTGGTTGACTTTGTACTTAGAAAGACAGACTATTTGATCAACAGAACTTAGCAACTTTAAAAACTCGTTGCTCAAGGTCAACCTGGTAGGTTCTCTCAGTGGTTGCTAACTTATTAATTGTCTGGTACAGCTAATCGCAAATTATGAATCCCACCGCTAGGCACCAATGTGAGTGTTTGGTTGTATTATACGGTGTGTCTTGGGTCCAGTCAGGTTCGTTTGAACAACCTTAAGCTCAACGCTGTGTAGCTATGGCTTTTGAACAGCAAGGCTTGAACAAAGTAACTTAGTTTGAAGCATTTAACAGTACCACACAATGAAAGAAGAAAACCCCACAACACGAAAGACAACACCAATGTATTATAATAAATTATACTTCTAAATTCAACCGCAAAGAAGTATTGGTCAACAAAAAGTTTGGAAACTTTTCAAAAGTATGCAAAAGTTAGTACTCCTACTCCAGCCCTGCTTGGGTGGAGTGTGCATTCGCCATCCCCTGAGGCGTGAGCCGGGGGTTCTAGGCTGCCAATTACGCTATTTTAAAAATTGTCTTTGTAATTTAAACTGCTGTGTTATTATTTACCTTGTGACTTTATTTAGGAAACTTTTAAATCACTTCGCCTTCATTGCATTGCAATCACAGCCCCCTTTCACGAATAATCGGCGCAGAGGCGCTCTCAGAAAAGGTACCGCCATCTTTGGTGGATCCCAGGGCAGCGCACTAGTTGTTGCTGACTCACGCTCCTTTTTGTTCCTATAAAATGTGCACATGGTTCTGACGGCGCAGCGGGCGGGCGCAGCGGGCGCGCCGAAGACGCGCCAAAGGAAAGCCCGTCTGCGCCCATCCGCGCCCAGATCCCGACTGGCGCTGGTCTCCCTGGCCAAATCCACTCCGTTCCTAGTCCTTTTACTTCTTTCCCTATTCCTCCTAGCCCACCTACTTTTGTGTACAGGGGGAGAGATCTCTTGTCGTGTAAGGACTCTAATAAATGTTCAAATTGCCCCTCCATGGAGTCGATATGGGGTCCCTTCTCATGCATAACCTGTAAATGGACCACCCATGGCTTCCGGAGTTTTTGTCAAATGTAGCTCCCATGAGGCCACGCCTTAATAATTTCAAGGGTGGCATGATCAATGCTCGGTCCATTTGTTGCCACAGTCAGGATATCAGGGATTTGATCCTTGATCTCGATTTGGACTTCCTTTTTGTGACCGAGACCTGGCTCAACGACTCCAGCAATCCAGATCTAGCAATTGCTATTCCTGCCGGCTTTACTATCTTTAGGCAGGATAGGCAAATCGGCAGAGGGGGAGGAGTGGCCCTAATCACTAGAAGCACTCTTAAATGCCACACATTTATCTTAGGCCCTTTGAAAGGGGCAGAGGGATTAGGCTTTTCCATCATGTTGAATGCTTCTTCGTCATTCTCAGGAGGTCTGGTCTACCGCCCTCCAGGTAATGCCACCTCATTTCTTGGCTCAATAGGAGAATGTCTAGGACTACTCCTGGTGCGCTATCCCCATTTTACGCTTATGGGGGATTTCAATCTCCAGTTGGAGTCTAGAAATGATGTACAAGCTACTAATTTTTACCAGACTCTGGACATTTTTGGGCTTCACCAACTCGTCGAGTTATCCACTCATACTACGGGACACTCATTGGATGGAGTCTGCTTTAATTTTCCGGCATTATCTACGCTTAACCCAGTCCCAAAAATATGGACAGACCACAGTCTTATTCCATTCAATATTTGTTTTTCGGGTCAGATAAAAACATCTAGTGCCCATCAACAGGCAACCTCGAATATAAATTGGAGGAAGGTCGCGGAGACTTTAAAAACCAACCCCCCATGCAAGCTGCAACCTCCTAGTTTGTTAGGAGATGCTTCTCATGATTCTAAAAATTTCCACTCCTTGATGCATCAAGTCATCATAGAATGTCTCCCGTCTAAAGTACACCAACACAAGGGCACAAAGCAAAAACTAAATGCCCCCTGGTTCTCACAGGCGCTGGCAGAAAGTAATCTACTATGTAGGAAAATGGAACGTAAATGGAGGAAATCCTACGACCAATTTGCCAGATTTGCATATGTTCAACAATGCAAATCTTACTTGGCTAATATCAAGCTGGCCAAAAGAGAATATTATATTAAGGCTATTGGTGAGGCCCAGCAAAAGCAAAAAACGGTCTTTTCTATAGTCAAATCCTTCACGCATCCTAAAGCTCTCCAGCCGACAATTCCATCTTCCGAAGCCTTTTGCAACCAAATTGCTGACTTCTTTGAAGAGAAGATTGCGCTCATCCAAAGGGATTTTCCTAGCCCTTCCCCTGTCGCTCTTGCTAGTCAACTGGAGAGGGAGAACAATGTCCCTTATGCTCTGAGCACTTTTCGACCTGCTTCCCTTCTTCAAACTAGAGAAGTTATCATAGCCTGTAAGTCGGGAGCACCCTCGGACTCGTGTCCTCCTCAGATACTCCATCAGTTAATTGATATAGTTAACCCCACTATCAATGCCATTGTCAATGCATCATTAAGCTCAGGAATCGTACCCCGGGACTGGAAAAAAGCGGTTGTCAAGCCGCTAATGAAGAAACGTAACAAATCCACCACTGACTTGTCAAATCTTCACCCTATATCACTCCTTCTAGTTCTAGGCAAAATAACTGAGCAGATAGTGTACCAGGAATTAAAGGACTTTGTAGATACTCATGACATTCTACATTCGCAACAATCAGGCTTTCGTTCCAGACACTCAACTGAAACTGCGCTCATTGAGCTCACTGATTCCATCAAATTTTGGCAGGATGAAGGGAATAGGGCTGTTCTGATTTTGCTGGACCTCACGGCTGCGTTTGATACCATCTCACATGAAATCTTAATTGATAGACTGAGAGGTATAGGGATAACAGACACTGCCCTGTCTTGGATAGTATCCTTTTTGACCGACAGATCCCAATCGGTTTCTTTGGTCCCTTTTCTTTCTAAGGACAAAAAGGTCTTATCGGGAGTCCCACAGGCCTTAATTTTGAGCCTTTTATTGTTTAATATTTATATGATCGCACTTATTGCATTAATAGAGTCATACGCATATTTGTAACATCTTATGCCGAAGACACCCAACTCGTAGTCTCTCTGGATAAAAATTCCCCCAAAGCAGAACAAAATCTTAAGATCTGCTTGACGGAGGTATTCAGCTGGATGGACAACAACCATCTAAAATGTAATGCCAACAAAACAGAGATTTTACCTTTGGGTAAAGAGGCCTCCTTTTGTTCCAAGGATTGGTGGCCTGCAGAGTCACCCGCCTCGCCCCTTTACTGCAAGAAATTTAGGGGTCATATTTGACTCCGCTCTTTCGTTTGATCAGCACGTTAGGAATACAGCTGGATGCTGTTTCAGCATTATCAAATCCCTCAAGACATTTTTTGACTTCTTGCCTATAGATTCTCGAAAATCGGTTGCAGTGGCTCTGATACTATCACGATTAGATTACTGCAATGGGCTAATGGCAGGTGTTAACCCATTCGACGCTCGTGACGGAATGGTTCCGTCACGAGCGTCGGTTGGGCTGTGCTGGTGACGACCACGCCAGTTTTCCAATCTTCAGCACAGCGCGAAAATTCGCGCCGCGCTGAAGCGGTTAAAAAAAGCACGCTAAGAAAGCTACAGAGTGTTCATCATGCGGCAGCTAGACTAGTATTGAAATTATCTAGGAGAACCTCTGCCTCTACCACGCTCCCGACCCTTCACTGGTTGCCCCTACACAAAAGGATTCTTTTTAAAATCCTATTAACCGCCTTCAGATCCCTCAATAAGACAGGCCTGAAATACCTTACGAGACGTTTTACTCGTTATGACCCTTTGAGATGTCTGAGGTCATTGGGGGGAATCTAATTAACATCCCTAGATTCAAGCTGAAAACCAAAGGAAGAAAGACCCTTACGGTACTGGCCTCTAAGGCCTGGAACGCCATGCCTATGAACCTCAGACTACTTGTACATGAAAATGCCTTCAGGAGACAGCTAAAAACCTGGATTTTTAATTTGCCAGATTGTTTCATAATGGCGGCTATCTAGAGCCTTTTACTTGGTGTGTACACGTATCTCTCAGCGCCAGGATGCTCCTTCCGGAGCGACAGTCAGGGCTCTAGAAATACCCCATACAAAATACAAATACAAAATACAAATCAGACAGGATGAAGGACTGGGGTGAGAGGGAGGGCAATGGGGTAAATTTGGACAATCACCGGGCCACCAGAGCATTTTTCAGTCCAGTTCCAAACTTTACGGCATGATCGCCACAGACTTTAATGGAGTGGTCCTGTTGCTGCAGACACAGGAGGAAAAGATGTTCTGTTTATGGTGCGGGTGGCGAGGATGCCTTAGTGGTTATTCCTCGGTCCACAGATGTTGATGTCCTCTTTGAGAACCTGGAAGGGCAACGGTCTCTGCACACTGCGGTTGGAGTGAAATCCTTTAGTGAGGGCTAGTGTCCCTTCTGGGTGATCAATCCAGACTTTGATGGAACTCCTGGGTCCGTCTGACCCGGGTGCAACTTTGACCATTGGGCATCAGCCTCTTGGGGCACCCAGCAGGAGGCAGTCAGCTGCAATTCGCCAGTTTGGGCTTCTTCAGCTTTAATGTCCATGATGCTGTTCCAGGGGGACCATCCAAATGACCAGTGGAGTCACTGCTTCGGTCTGGGGCTGATCAACCACTTTTCCCAGAGCAAAGAGCCACAGGCACAGTCCTAACTTTGCTAGCCAAAGATTGCAGCAGGTGTAGTCGAGCATACAGTGCAACCTCTCTTTGTGCAGTCCAGGGGCAGAACGGAAGTCCTTCCTCGGTCCTTGTTCCAAATCCATCATGATCTGAGGTTCAGTGTGCCAGTGGTGCCATATTTATCCCAGTGAAATGCCCTGAGGAGGCCACACAGTCACTAGCCAATGGGCTACCAGATCCCCTCCCTTCTTTTGACGACTTTCTGGCGCACTATTCTGCCCACTCCCAAAATGACGCCACCCTTCCTCAACGCTTAGGAGTTTGGTAGCCCACCCTAGAGGTGTAGCTGCCTGGGGGCTACATGCCCACGGGAAACGAACTTGAGCACTGGTTCTTCCCTGTCTGGTCCTGTCTCCAGTCTTTCTACCTGAACAAAGGGCAGCGCCCCAAGAGTGTTATCGCCATTTGCCTACCTTATGCGGCTTCGCCTCTGAAGCTCGTCTTTTGGGCTAACACCCGGAGTGCCCTCCTACAAGGGGGGGAAGACACCTATTCCTGCAGTGGCTTCCATTGATTTCGAACCAAAACCAAAACAGGGTCTGGGCTCACTGGCAATAAGGACAAGCCTCAATATCAATAAACTATAAACCAAAACACAATACCAGTATTGCCAACTTAATTACACTTGGACCACGGATGATCACTCGAATCGCTGACTGAAACAGTGACTCTCGGAGAGTGTCACTGTTCCATTGATTTCGAGCATGGGAGTCATTCACATGACTCTCAAGGTGGACAGAACGGGGTCTGTGGGCCAGTGCCCATGTGAGGATACTATACCAGATGAGTCACAAAGTGGCAACTTTTTAAAAGTTGCTTGACTTTAATAGTGATATTAAATTCGACCTGGGGCATCAGGTCAGGGGTTAATCCCACAATTAATTTGATACCTGACAGTACCCAGTCAGGTAGTCCCATTCAGAAGTTAGGCAGTTTGCGGTGCCAGCCTGCAACCATGTATTAGCTGATGGGGCGACTAACGTTTCCACAATGGGCGACTAACGTTTCCACAGCAAAACGAAAATTTGAAGAGTTTTGCTGCAACGACTTTTGTAAACATAAATGTCCCACTTAATATATAGCTCTCTCTCTCTGTTTTAGGGCTCTTGGGCCTTCCTTAGGGAGACTTTCATATATTGTTATGGGTAATGGTGGCTCTGCCATTAATGGTAAAAGTAAATTAGAACTGTCAGTGTGACAACTAACCTTCCAGTCTGCAGTGGCAGGCTGGGAGTCATTTTGTACTTTGTCACACACAGGGTGGCATGATCAATGCTGCATCCTTGGGTGGACACTCTGTCTTACATGCCCTTGGTATCCTGTGTACAATAAACGGGGGACATATAAGTCAGTACTTGTAAATTGTGTATTGCCAATTCGACATACACTTTGTAATGTGTAAGAACATTGGCACTGAGTTCTGGTTAGTGGGCCGCGTTGAAAAACCAGCAGCTAGTATTCTAAATGGGGGCAAAAAGTGTGTGTGTGTGTATGGTGGGGGTGGGGGGGGGGGGGGGGGGGGGGAGTGGAGGCTGCCAAAAAGCCAGTTTCCTTACAAGTGAAAACAAACAATGCTACCTGAAAATCTTGAAGGCTGACAACATCCAAAAACTCAACGCTCGCCTCAATCAATGGTGTCAAGTGGCTATATGGAGCTACTCATTGCATTGTTTATAGATCTTCACACTTCACACTTCAGCCTTTATAAAGATAGTTGATGGGTCAGGAGAGGCTGATTATCAGACTGCAGAGCAAGATGTGTGTTATAGATTGCGAACAAAGGGGGTTTTAAAGAGAAGAAGAATAATATTTCCAGGTAAAAAGTTCAGGATCTAGTTTGTTTGATAAAAATCAACCAGTTAAGTGCCCAGCAAACAGGAAGAGGATACATACACAAATAAGTCCTCTATCCCGAGTTCGAGTGGTCACTTAATTATGATGGGGCAGGTAACATTTTTTACTGGTCCCATTAGAATTATGAGATCAATTGGAACACTGCAGATCAGTTTACTTTTACCTGAAAGCATCTAAAATTTCAGGGTGAAAGTGTTGGCTGAAATGAAGTATTAGGGGGTGAAGTGGACATGGAATTACTGCTTTACCGGATAATTCATGATTTTAAAGTAGACCCTCAGGGTCTAGCTCATTATGGGCTGATGGGCAGACAGTCAATCAGTTAAGGAGAATATCACATTTTGTCGAAAAGGCAATACAAAAGAAATACGAGAGGTCTGTCTCCCTGGATGCTGAAAAGGCATTTGATGTGATAAGCTGGTCTTTTCTAAAACTATCAATGACATTTGGTGTATGGGAGCGGCATACTGACATAGTAAAATATAGTAATAATACTCCAAAGACATGCACATTTAGGTAAAATGCTCTCACTGATGGGTAACAGACAAAGATTCCACCTGATGCCTCGGAGTTCGTGAATTACATGAAACTTTCAGTAGCAAGTGTGAGAAAAGATCTAAATTTAAAGTGTATAAACATTTAGAAGAACTGCACAAACTGCTAATTTTTTCCGATTATGTTATAGTTTCTAAACGGGAAAGTGATCCTGAAAGGCTAAACATGTAAATATACCCAGGCAAGCATCAATATGTGTGTTGACCTTCCAAAACATAATGGAATACAGCAGAGCCACACGCCTTCAAATTCTTGGAGTGGACAAGAAGGGATTTGGTAAAACAATAGACCCATATAGCTAAGGCAGTGGCAGGAAGCCCACTTATAAACATTCCCTGGATGCTCTAAGACAGGCCAAAATAAGTAGCACAATGTTAAGTACCTGCCACTTAAAAGTACCATTAACACATTTGTCTCCTAGTAAATACTGATAAAGCTGAACCAACAATTCTCCCACAGATCAAAATATGTGGAGATTTCTCACTCAAAATAAGGAGAATATAGGATACAAGTGATTTGTTTCAAAGAGGCGTCATAAAATGTGTTGAATCTTGCAACAAAATACCTCCATGTTGTACAGTATGAGCATCATAGATATGATTAAATTAGATACTAGATTATGCATCCAACACTAAAAGCAGTGGGCACAACTGCCTTTGAGATTATATCATGTAAATGCAGGAACAAATTGGCTCATCATAGTCTTGTACAAAATAGTAATGGATAAACCATGATTACCCAAGTGAAGCCTAATGGGAAAAAAAATGGGACAAAAACCTGGGTGAAGAATTAAGAGACCACCAATAAGACACACTCCAAGGTTCTCAATGCTTACTCAAAATAGATCTATGAATTATGATGCTAAGTATAGCTATAACGTCACTCAAAACAAAGGGCTTGCAAGGTATGTGAGCTTGCTAGTTATGCTGAAAGAACTGGGAAAGTGGGCATGACCTTGCAGAAGTGGAGTGCATGTGTAACCTTCCGGTCTTCTGGAAATTATGGTAGCAAACAAAAACAGTATAATCTGATAATGCCGAACACACAGTTCCAACATGGTGATAATGAGGCTGTGATCACCTACTTCCCGCATAGTATAGGAGTGAAAACCATGGCTCTCAAAAGACAAAATATTTGCCACCAGAATATTAGCTTCTTGGATTCAGATGTGAAAATGTGGAACACAATGGCCAATGAGAGACTCACTACTCCAGTTAAAACAAACCATGCCCATTTCTCAAAATATGGTAAACAATGATGGCATGACTAATAAAAGAAAATAACTCATCAGGGGACATTTCAAACATTTGTGGATGTAAATGCTGAAGATTGA